>NC_079422.1:2751067-2938654 GCF_026213295.1 Gadus chalcogrammus | reverse complement strand
GCGTGTCTAGTACTTTTCGTGTCTAGTACTTTTCAAAATCGCGGAAGTCATCAGTATGTAGCAGTGGTGCGCGGGTACATAAATGACTGCAACTCGGACCTCAAATATTAGGCGTTATGTAAGGGATAATGCCCGACGAGGTGTCCATTATCAGGAATTAATGGACGACGTGGAGGCGTGAACCGTCCGACGCGAAGCGGAGGACGGTTGCCTCCGCGAAGTCCATTAATTCCTGATAATGGACACCTCGAAGGGCATTATCCCGCTTATACCACGGTCACTTACCAACGGTGACCAAATTAAGACCATTAATTTATATTTTCATGCGTTTTACAATCCGAATATAAAGTTTTCCACAAAACATACATTTGTTTGCCTGGTTACGCCTGAGGGTCTGACTAATACCCGGAACCACCATTACACGCCCGTTGGGTTCTCATGCAACGGAAACGTTGTTCACTCCTCCAGTAATTAGGACGGGCCATAGCTACGACTTTAGAACGGGAGGTAGTGGGAGGTATTATAGTCCGCTGAGCGTTGTTTTGTTTCCCGTTGCTATGGTTACTACTATTTTAGAGACGATACGCCAGCTAGCGCATTAATTGAGAACGGTAAACGGACAATTTGTCCGTATATCAGGAGTTAATGCACACCCTGCATCCAATCAGAATCGAGTATTCCCGCAGACCGTGGTATAAATAAAAATAATGCACCCGACCCGCTCATTTAAAAATATACTCTTGATTAGCTTAATCATAGCCTTACTGGCTTACGTGAAACTGAGTCATATGCATTTAATGAAAAGTATTTACAGATTTACAAGATTTTTTTTACCGCGAAAAGAGGAAGATCTCGCGTGGACCGCGATTTAGAAAAGTACAAGACACGCCTCCTCCTACTACAAGTTACGCCTACTACAAGTTACGCCTCCGTCTTGCAGGACGCAGACAGACCTCCCTTTTTTGATATGTCCTTCTTACTCATGTTAACTGTTATTTTTAAATTATGTTTTTTTTTCTTTGTTCTGGTATGAAGTGCTCTTAAACATAGCACCCTATGCTACCTCGTTCATTTCATGCGCTTTATATAATGTGTTGTTTTTTACGTTCTAGTATTACAAGTGCTCTTTAACTTGGCATTTGTGGTTCTAATCACGACTCCATCACCAGATTTGTGCCCACCCTCTGCCACTCTGCCAACACTGGGCCCACGACACAGGCCACAATGCTTGTTAGTTAGGCATTGTTGAAGATTAATCGAGATATAAAACACTTAGACTAATTCAAGAGAGAGAGAGTAAAAGAAATCGAGGGGTCCGGAGCAAGAGTTGACAAAATACTTTATCGTGAAGAAAAACAACAACGACAACAGCCTGAGTAGATCTATAGAGTCACTGCTCGAACATGGATCCAAGCCCCTTTGAACATACATCCTTTGTTCCAATGGAGGTTTCCGCCCACATCAATCTTTAGCAAATTTTCAACCAAGAGATTTTGGACACCAGTCTGAGGTCAGCATGCATTAACCCCGCAGCCAAGATGACCCAAGGCAAAAGGCTGAGGTCAACATGGCTTGACCCCGTAGCTTCCTGCTTCAAATATGTGTCCCACCATCTGTTCTGAACCCAGGCTCTGCAGGTATCATGTGTCTTCTACCATTAAGATATACAAGCCTAATAATAATCATGGTTTACCATAGAATATAATCATTAATTTCTAACACACATCTCCCCTCTTGTGGCTGTCAAGACCACAACAAACAGTCGTTTAGGTAAGATTTTGCACTACATTTGATCATCGTTAAAAACCTTTAAGCATGTTCAGGGATCTCAACCTGTATAATTCTCAGGATTTTAAACCTGTTTAAGGCAAAAAGATCTATCAAATGTTTAACTAGAATTCACACATAACATAGTATTTTCAGCATGCATGAAAATTAGCATTTCAGAATATATGACATAAAAATATGAAACTCAAAAAATGACATTTCAAAAAATAAGTAAATAATATAAATTAAAAACTAAGATTGTCCACAAGCATGCATAGTTTTGGATAGCTCTGATTATCGTCATGTACCGGTATACTATATTGTATAGACTATAAGAGGCAGTCGTGCATCTCGTCCGAAAAGGAGATAAAACGGGGAGTATCCCGTCGAGGAGTGAACATGACTGTTATAAGCCATCACAAGCTCAGGAAGATACTCGTTCCAATTGCGCTTCCTCTCTGGCGTCAAAGTTCTCAGCATATCATGCATCGTTCTATTGAATCGCTCGCATTGAGCGTTGCCCTGGGGGTGATATGGGCTCGTACGACTCTTGGAGATGCCATAGATGCGACAGAGTTCTTTGATAACACTAGCTTCAAAGCTGCGCCCCTGGTCTGAGTGAAGCCTAGAGGGGCAGCCATAATACACAAACCAGTGCTTGACAATGGCCCTGGCTGTAGTTTTAGCAGACTGGTCTTTCGTGGGTACAGCCATTGTAAACCGTGTGAACATGTCAGTCATGACTAAAACATTCCCATAGCCACCCACAGACATCTATAATTTGGTGTAATCCATGGCCAGCACCTCCAAAGGTGTGGTCACATTAGTGCATGTCAATGGGGCTCGGATAGTTGGAAATACATCTTTCGCGAGTGCACAACGCTTACACTGCTTCACCCACTCCTGTACATCTCGGCTCATTGAGGACCAGTAAAAACTGCGCGTCATCCGTGCAAGAGTACCCTTCTGACTAAAATGACCCCCGTGCTCATGCTCCATACTGAACACATGTTTCCACATGGACTTCGGTAATATCAACTGGTGCACCTCTTCACCGTCTCTGGGATCACAAACGCTACGAAATAGAACACCATGACGGATGCTCAGTCGATCCCATTGCGAAGCCAGCTTTTTTAGTTCCGGGGTCATTTCCTGTAACTGGTTCTTATTGGGCCGAGCATTACATTTCGTCGCCCTTGCTATAGGGCCCATGACAGGATTGTCTGCCTGAAGTTGCAGAAGCTCCTCCCAGCTATACCCAGCAACCTTTGCTGTAACAGCAGCTTGGGAAGTCACCTGGACATCAGGCTTTCTTTCATTTGCTTTCGGGCCAGGCTATAGACAGGCACGCACTTCCTCAGCCTGAATGACAAGAAAGTCTTTATCAGTGTCGCTGACCTCAGGCTCCGGTGCTCGAGGGAGCCGAGACAGCACATCCGCATTTGTGTTCTCCCTCCCCGGCTTATAATGCACTTCAAGATCATACTCGGCTAACTGGGCGACCCACCTCTGCTCCACCGCCCCGAGGTTAGCTGTCTCAAGATAGTGCAGAGGATTATGATCAGTCACTACAACAAATCGAGAGTACATTAACAAGTCCCGGAATTTTTCTGTCATTCCCCATTTAAGGGCTAGTAACTCGAGCTTAAATGCACTATAGTTCTTGTCATTTCGCTCTGAACCCTGGAGGCCTCGACTAGCAAAGGCGACAACGCGCTCCACCCCCGCTTGCCGCTGGCTGAGCACTGCCCCCAACCCAATAAGGCTCCCATCAGTGGTAAGGGTGAAAGGGAGTGAAAAGTCAAGGTACGCAAGCACCGGAGATGACATAAGGTGCTCCCTTAGCTTATCAAAAGCCACTTGACACTCTCTACTCCACACAAAGGGAACAGACTGGCCTCCACCCTCCTTCTTGCTCTTTCCCATCAGAGAATGTAACGGCTTTGCTAGCTGGGCAAAGTTCGGGACGAAACGCCTGTAGTAAGACATGAACCCGACCACTTGCCGCACATCTTTTGTACTCCTGGGCACCGGCCAATCACGGAGTGCTTTGACCTTTTCCATGTCTACTTGAACACCCTCCGCAGAAACAATATGGCCCAAGAATTTGACCTCTGACTTTAACAGGGAGCACTTGCTCGGTTTTAGCTTAAGCCCAAGTTCCTTCGGACGACTGAATACTAGATCCAGTTTCTCACAGTGGCTATCGAAATCGCGGGAAAAGACCAGGATATCGTCCAGGTATATCAGTAACACGTCAAATGCCAGATCGCCTAGGACTACCTCCATTAGCCTCTGAAATGTGGCAGGGGCGTTGCACAGACCAAATGGCATTCTTTTCCACTGGTATAAACCAAATGGGGTGGTAACAGCCGTTTTCTCCTGATCGTATTCATGAACAGCCACCTGAAAATAGCCTGCTGTCAAATCTAGCGACGAAAAGAGCTTCGCCTTTCCAAGGGCATCCAATGACTCCTCAACCCTTGGGAGCGGGTAGGCGTCCTTCAACGTGACACCGTTTAGCTTACGGTAATCACAACAGAACCGTATGGATTTGTCTGGCTTAATGACGATTACAGCAGGGGAGGCCCACGGGCTGCAGCTTTCTTTGAGTACCCCCTGTGCAACCAGGTCCTGCACATGTCTCTTAAACTCTTGAAATATGTGAGGAGGTATACGCCGGTGCCTTTGCTTAATTGGCCTTGCATCTCCAGTCTCAATACGGTGGGTCACCGTGGTGGTGTTCCCAAAATCACTTTTATGCTCTGAAAACACATCCCGGTGTTTCTTTAGAAGGTTGTCCAACTTCTGCACCTGAGGTGGCGTCAGACCCTCGAGATTGGCGTGTACCGGAACAGACAGTAGTCCGTCCCCCTCTACTGACTTGACCTCTCCACGGCTGACCTTCCTCACGTACACTTCTCCATTCACCTCCTCTACGGACACTACTTCCCTTGGTACGATCACAGTGGGTTTACTCAACTCTGCCACTCTGCATCGTGGGAACAATGTGATGGCCTTGTCACTTGAGTTGAGTATGCGCACTGGGACCTTCCCCTTCGTAGCCTGGGCCAGAACATTGGCCACCAGTAGACCGCAAGCGAGACTGGCACTGGCAGATGCCTCAACCAGCACTTTGCTTGTTACTCTGGGTGGTATCCTACAGCGACCTTCGATCACCTTTTCTGAACGGGGGGATGGTGACAGCCCGCTTCCCTGCAACTTTTACGAACCCCATCCATCTGTTTGGACCCACACACCGTTCCTCTTCTTCCATGGTGGTCAGTATACGGCGGAGACTGGCGTGGCCAGGCTGTGGAGTAACTCGGTCCAGCTTCTTAATACCCTTGAAACCAGTCAGGAAGCCCTTGAGCTCTCCGATTACGTTCATCCCTAAAATACCAGGTGCTTTTCCCCTTTCCTCTTTGCCACTACAACTGTCCTTCAGCACAAAAACACACAGACCCTTCAACAGCTTGCCCATACACTCAATATCTGCCTCCAAACACACAACAACTGGTATTTCAAGGCCATTAGCCGCTGTTAGACAAACCCATTTAGCTGGTGACAGACAGCATTCGGTCCCCTGGAAATGTTCCCTGAAATAGCTCTCTGGAATGGTAGTGACCTCGGAACCAGTGTCTAAAAGGCAGCTGGTCTTTACACCATCTATCAAAACATAAATTGTGAAGCACTCCCAAAATGCACCACTAGAAGTTGCAGAGTCCCTCTCGTTGGCCTGGGTAACAGCTCTAATGCCAGCTGAGGCCAAACCACTAATCAAAACACTAGGGCCTTGTGTGTCGCCTTCGGCTTGGCCCTCTGTCATAGCAAAGGCTGCCATCTTTACCCTATGCTCTGCTGGTTTACCCTGCCGACACATGCGGCTCGTGTGACCAGGTTGATTGCAAGAATAGCAAATGAGTCCTTCGTCGTCTCTTAGAGGTGGTCTAGCAGGTCTAGTAGGCATTGCAGCCTGCTCCCTGCCATGAACTGTTTTGAAGAGCTCCTCCTGGCGGGCAGCAAGACTTTGGATAGCTTCGTGGAGTGATGTCAAGGTCAGTGGAGAAGATGCTTCTTCAGCAACTGTTGCATGAACCGCTCCTCGCACTGGGCCTCTGGCTGCAGCGTCGGGGGTTCTTCTTCTTCTTCAGACCACGTGATGGCCGCATTCATCAGGTCAAGGAAGGCCAGAGCTGGTTGCGCTTTCTCCTGTCTCTTGGTTTCACGCCGTAAGAAGTCATCTCTTAGCCCAAATTGTGAAAGTACAAATTGTTCTTTCAGCATTTTGTCAGGATCTTGAATTCGCTCCGGGTCTCGCCGTTTTAGCTTATGCAGTTTTTCCTGAAGATCATAAGCATATGCACGTATCTTTTCACCTGGCCATTGCTTCCTGTCATAAAACTCTCTAAGGCGAGCACCAACGGGGACCTTGTCGCCATATGTTTTCTCCAGAACATCAAAGACTTTGGTAACATCAGTATTTCCTTCCCTTAACAGAAATGGAACCGTCAGTTTTGCTTCCCCCTTGAGGTGTTGTTTGAGCAACTCGATTTTATCTTCTTCCGGGACTCTGGCTATCTTGAAACTAGACTTCATGGATGCTATCCACTCCTCAACGCATGGTTCACCTTGGGCTGGCAACCTCTCTCTTGGAATATACAAGGATGCGGGGATCTTTGCCATTGACAGAGCCTCCCTCTGATCTTGTCTGGCCTGATCAAGAAGTGCCGATTGTTCCCCCAGCCTAGCCGTCTGAGCTGTAACTGTTTTCTGGAGATCCGCAAATTGCTTCCTTATCTCTTCTATCTCTGCCGTGATGAGGCATAAACTAAAAAAAATACAAAGCTACAAGAAATTGATCCTGTTCGTGACGCCAAATGTAGCGGACGGGACCTACGACCGCTTGGTAGGGGTAATCACTCTTCCCTGAATGGCTAGAAGTTAGAGGATCTAGGTCCCTAACCCCCAGACCTATTAGTCTCGTGTCTGCTCTATCCGCTCAGTTGAAGTACAATAGCTTAGGCTTTAGGATTTTAACCTGTCACGGTGAAGACCTAAAGGACGGAATATCGGAAGGTATTGGTGTGTCTTACCCTGTATTCCCCCTACCACTATACTTTATGGACAGAGGATGAGACGCCCCTACTTCAGAGACGATGGAAACAATAAAAGCAATAGTGTATCAGTTGAAATACGAGTGGTTATTTATTATACTATGTACTAGTCTTCTGATATTAGATAAAATAGGAATGAAATAAAATAATAAATGTATAAATCAAATGTATGTAACCACCATGTAACGTCCAAAATCTTATATCAACAACATCCACTTCACCAAAGTGGCTCAATACCACTTTCAATCAATACTATCAGCAGGTACCTCTAATACCAATCACTGCAGCATTAATACAATTCACACAATAGTAACATATAATGATAACTTCAGAAACGTTTTTGTACAATACACATAACCACACTCAATGTCCACTCAATGTTCAATGTTCCTTTTGGTTCGGATTGTCCACGTCACGTATGTGCCGACCGTTCACCAATTGAACATGTCCATCGAGAGCGCGTTGCTGTCCGTGGAGAATGGTCTTGGTTGGCAGGGTGGCCTATTTACTCACCCAACGCACCGTGTATCAGTGGCTTTGGAGAGGGAGGTGGAGGGAGAGAGCAGGTGAGATGAGCCACAGATACGTCCCGGGCTGTAGCAGTGAACTGGTTGGCTCTTCGTTCTCTGTCGTCAAGGCTTCCAACGTTGGCGACGGGCTAGTAATATAGCTGAAATAAACAAACTGCAACTACCTAGCAAGGACGGTCGCCTCGCACTATGCGAACTATACTGGCTACACCGGATGAATCTTCAGCACTGATGGCGTGGAGTCTTCCACACTTCCACTCGCCACTCAAGCCGTAAAGGTTCCGTAGCTCAGATTTAAAACATGTCGCACACGCAATAACTAAGAGCTGAACTGTTCTTTAACTGATTTACTATCTCGAAATCTCCGTCCGCCATGGCACCGCGCCCAACCGCCGTCTTCATCTCCGTGTTTTCCCGCCGACCTCCTCTTGTCCCTCCCTCTCCTCTCCTCCCATTCGCCAGGGCACCTGCATGCAAGTCATTGATTGGCCAAGCCTATGGCCAAGTTCAGTGGTGCGATTGGGTGAGGCTATTTTGAGGGAAAGGTTATCGTAGGGGCTACATATCAAGAAATATATGCACACTCTAGGTGTACACCTACATTTGCAATGCCGACGATTTAGGAATATCGCAACCATCAGTCAGCCGTGCCATAAACCAAACCATCAATGCGCTCTCTAGACCACATATAATCCAACAGTTTATCCGGTTTCCTTTGGACATTCAACATTTACACAGGATCAAAGCCAACTTCATGGCAATTGCAGGTATGCCCGGTGTGGTCGGTGTTATTGACGGGACGCACATAAAAATAATCGCGCCATCAAATGACAAGGACGCGTTCGTCAATAGGAAGAAGGTGCGTTCCATCAACACGCAGGTTGTTTTTGATGCAAATTTTAACATACTGGATGTTGTTGCAAAGTGGCCTGGAGCTACCCATGATTCGCGCATTTTAATGGAGAGCGGTCTGAGGCAGCTTTTTCAGAGGCACCATGTACCAGTTGGGTGTCACTTGCTGGGTGACAGTGGCTATCCCTGCAAGACGTGGCTCTTGACACCCTACCTCAATCCACAACCGGGAGCACAGTTAACGTATAACATGTAAGTTATTACGCAGATTACGCTTAGTCCTATGCGTAAAACACATCGTATTGGCTCTTTGACGCCTTTTATTTGTGAATCCATATTAATTATTGTTAACTGTTTTCCTCCATATATGTTAGAGCACACAAACATACACAAAATGTTGTGGAGAGAGGAATTAGGCTGATGAAACGTCGGTTTCATGTCCTCCACGGCGAAATTCGCCTTACCCAAGAGAGGGCAAGCACAGTAATCACTGTATGTGCCATTCTCCACAACCTCTGCAAGCGGAGGAACATTCCACAGCCAGAAGATGACGACGATGAAGAGGACGATGATGATGATGGCGATCAACATGACGAGGAATTTGGCCGTGTGGAACCGAGTGGAGTGGCATTTAGGGATAACTTTGTGAATACACATTTTAGGTAAACACCTTGGCACAAATCAGTCAACACACATTTGTGTAGTTCACAACATTTATTTTCTTTCAATTTTTCCATCTTAAGACAGTAATATTCAGTCTTCATTTTTATTAGCCGCTCTTTCGCTTTGAGGACCTTTCTTTGCCTTTTTAAAACCCTCTGTTCTGGACACCGTGTGGTTTTATGTTTGTTAAATCCCCTAGTGGCGTTCGATGATAGTGCAGCCTGCTGTAAACAGGAAGTAGCCATTTTGAAGTGTCAGTCTACATGCGGCAGTCGAGCGATGACTCCCAGCTCCACATTCTTGTGCCATCCTTCGATCTGATAGCTGTTTCACGCATTGTCTGTAAGTTAATGTTTAAGTTGGAAGTATATTGACCTAGAAAAACCCTTTATTTCCAGCTTTTAGCGAGAATTATGTTTATTTCTCAACACGTTTATCTTGTACATCTACATGCCTCATGCTTACCCGTTAGCATCATTAGGCTTTTGCTAGCCTCTTAATTCATGTTCATTTGTTAGCATGTTCACTTGTTGTTAGCATAGCCTCCATTTTGTGTCCTTTTCATACTTCTTCGGAACTGTAATGCCAACATTTATTTTTATTCTTGTGTTACAGTTTTACAATCTACGAGCTTCACTAAAAACTCTCAATACAGAATCCCGTTCTCCTCGAGTTATTGAAGTTCATGTTTAACTGGCTGGATAGCTGGATGTTCATCTAGTGAGAACAGTACAATTAAAAGACAGCAATACAACAAGTTGTACACATCGGAGAGCATTCATGTGGAACATCATCCGTCTCAAAGCAGCCATTAGTCACATTTAATCTCAAGATGAGTCAGAAAAGTTCCAAGACTGTCAAGGAGCGAATAGAAGCCACGCACAGTGAAGCTAACCGGGAAACCCAGTCTCTGAGTACTCGTTCCAGAACAAGTACTTCATCTTCCAGTTCAAAGGCCATTCTTGCCGTCGCAAGAGCGAGAGCAAAAGCCACAGCAGCCGAAGCCAGAGCGTCCTATGCTCAACGGGAGATAGATTTAAAGGTCGAACAAGCCCGCTTAAAAGCCACCTTCGAAGCCCTTCAGGTAGAAAAAGAAAGAGACGCTGCCAATGCCGAAGCGGAAACGTTGGAAGCTGGCTTAGCTGAGAGCGAGCTAGGATCCGCAGCCAGAAAACCCATTCCCCTCTCACCTCAAAAACGCCTACAGCACACTGAGGAATACGTGAGGGAGCAGGCCCGCATCAAGTCAACATCCCTACCCGTTGTGGACGATGTGGAAGGAGAGCCATTTCACTTACCCCAGATTACAGGCCGAAGACAAACTGGGCCTCCACACGATGGTTGTGCCGGACTTCCTGTTAAGGAAGAGCATGGGATGGACACCATGAGGAATCAGCCTTACAGTCAAGAACAAGCTCCCACTCCCTCCAGCCAAACCCCATTAAGGGCACAGTACGACAGAATACCCACCAACCATGATCTCCCCAAGTGCCTAGCCCGCAATCAGCTAGTGACATCAGGCATAATCACCTTCGATGATAAACCAGAGAACTATTGAACTATTGAGAACTAACCTGTCTGACTTCTCTCTTCTGTCTGGTGGCGTTTGAGACAAAGGGTAGTTGAAGCTGGGATCAGTACGTGTTTTAGATTCTGTGCACACAAACTCAACGAACACAGTGAATGGAGGAAAGCTGACATTCTTGCTGCGTTTGTATTTTGACCCGAACGAAATCCATTTTTCTTGCATATTATATGGTAGCTTTTCTGCGATGGGGTGAACCCCCCTGGATGTGTCCAGGTATGATAGACCAGGTAGGTAGCCGTCTAGCTTCGCTGCTTTGACCTCCATCAACAGGTCTCCAAGTTTGCGGAGCTTTTGCGGTTCTTTGTTAGTCAACTTTGGAAAATGCTCTAGCTTAGAGAAAAGGGCTCGCTCGATGGCTTTGGGTGAGCCGTACGTCTCTTCCAGCCTCTCCCAAGCCATGTCGCTGCCAGTTTGTGGGCGTCTGATGTTGACTGCCTTGATCCTGCGAACGTGCTGCGAAGACTCTTGGCCGAGCCATTTACTGAGAAGGTCGAGCTCTTCTCCTGCGGTTAGGTCTAAACCAGCGGTGGCGCTTTCGAAAGACGATTTCCAAGCCCAATAGTTATCATCGAAGGTGATTATGCCTGATGTCACTAGCTGATTGCGGGCTAGGCACTTGGGGAGATTATGGTTGGTGGGTGTTCTGTCGTACTGTGCCCTAAATGGGGTTTGGCTGGAGGGAGTGGGAGCTTGTTCTTGACTGTAAGGCTGATTCCTCATGGTGTCCATCCCATGCTCTTCCTTAACAGGAAGTCCGGCACAACCATCGTGTGGAGGCCCAGTTTGTCTTCGGCCTGTAATCTGGGGTAAGTGAAATGGCTCTCCTTCCACATCGTCCACAACGGGTAGGGATGTTGACTTGATGCGGGCCTGCTCCCTCACGTATTCCTCAGTGTGCTGTAGGCGTTTTGAGGTGAGAGGGGAATGGGTTTTCTGGCTGCGGATCCTAGCTCGCTCTCAGCTAAGCCAGCTTCCAACGTTTCCGCTTCAGCATTGGCAGCGTCTTTCTTTTTCCACCTGAAGGGCTTCGAAGGTGGCTTTTAAGCGGGCTTGTTCAACCTTTAAATCTATCTCCCTTTGAGCATAGGACGCTCTGGCTTCGGCTGCTGTGGCTTTTGCTCTCGCTCTTGCGACGGCAAGAATGGCCTTTGAACTGGAAGATGAAGTACTTGTTCTGGAACGAGTACTCAGAGACTGGGTTTCCCGGTTAGCTTCACTGTGCGTGGCTTCTATTCGCTCCTTGACAGTCTTGGAACTTTTCTGACTCATCTTGAGATTAAATGTGACTAATGGCTGCTTTGAGACGGATGATGTTCCACATGAATGCTCTCCGATGTGTACAACTTGTTGTATTGCTGTCTTTTTACTGTACTGTTCTCACTAGATGAACATCCAGCTATCCAGCCAGTTAAACATGAACTTCAATAACTCGAGGAGAACGGGATTCTGTATTGAGAGTTTTTAGTGAAGCTCGTAGATTGTAAAACTGTAACACAAGAATAAAAATAAATGTTGGCATTACAGTTCCGAAGAAGTATGAAAAGGACACAAAATGGAGGCTATGCTAACAACAAGTGAACATGCTAACAAATGAACATGAATTAAGAGGCTAGCAAAAAGCCTAATGATGCTAACGGGTAAGCATGAGGCATGTAGATGTACAAGATAAACGTGTTGAGAAATAAACATAATTCTCGCTAAAGCTGGAAATAAAGGGTTTTTCTAGGTCAATATACTTCAACTTAAACATTAACTTACAGACAATGCGTGAAACAGCTATCAGATCGAAGGATGGCACAAGAATGTGGAGCTGGGAGTCATCGCTCGACTGCCGCATGTAGACTGACACTTCAAAATGGCTACTTCCTGTTTACAGCAGGCTGCACTATCATCGAACGCCACTAGGGGATTTAACAAACATAAAACCACACGGTGTCCAGAACAGAGGGTTTTAAAAGGCAAAGAAAGGTCCTCAAAGCGAAAGAGCGGCTAATAAAAATGAAGACTGAATATTACTGACTTAAGATGGAAAAATTGAAAGAAAATAAATGTTGTGAACTACACAAATGTGTGTTGACTGATTTGTGCCAAGGTGTTTACCTAAAATGTGTATTCACAAAGTGATCCCTAACTGCCAGTCCACTCGGTTCCACACGGCCAAATTCCTCGTCATGTTGATCGCCATCATCATCATCGTACTCTTCATCGTCGTCATCATCTTCTGGCTGTGGAATGTTCCTCCGCTTGCAGAGGTTGTGGAGAATGGCACATACAGTGATTACTGTGCTTGCCCTATCTGGGGTGAGGCGAATTTCGCCGTGGAGGACATGAAACCGACGTTTCATCAGCCTAATTCCTCTCTCCACAACATTTCGTGTATGTTTGTGTGCTCTAACATATATGGAGGAAAACAGTTAACAATAATTAATATGGATTCAACAAATAAAAGGCGTCAAAGAGCCAATACGATGTGTTTTACGCATAGGACTAAGCGTAATCTGCGTAATAACTTACATGTTATACGTTAACTGTGCTCCCGGTTGTGGATTGAGGTAGGGTGTCAAGAGCCACGTCTTGCAGGGATAGCCACTGTCACCCAGCAAGTGACACCCAACTGGTACATGGTGCCTCTGAAAAAGCTGCCTCAGACCGCTCTCCATTAAAATGCGCGAATCATGGGTAGCTCCAGGCCACTTTGCAACAACATCCAGTATGTTAAAATTTGCATCAAAAACAACCTGCGTGTTGATGGAACGCACCTTCTTCCTATTGACGAACGCGTCCTTGTCATTTGATGGCGCGATTATTTTATGTGCGTCCCGTCAATAACACCGACCACACCGGGCATACCTGCAATTGCCATGAAGTTGGCTTTGATCCTGTGTAAATGTTGAATGTCCAAAGGAAACCGGATAAACTGTTGGATTATATGTGGTCTAGAGAGCGCATTGATGGTTTGGTTTATGGCACGGCTGACTGATGGTTGCGATATTCCTAAATCGTCGGCATTGCAAATGTAGGTGTACACCTAGAGTGTGCATATATTTCTTGATATGTAGCCCCTACGATAACCTTTCCCTCAAAATAGCCTCACCCAATCGCACCACTGAACTTGGCCATAGGCTTGGCCAATCAATGACTTGCATGCAGGTGCCCTGGCGAATGGGAGGAGAGGAGAGGGCGGGACAAGAGGAGGTCGGCGGGAAAACACGGAGATGAAGACGGCGGATGGGCGCGGTGCCATGGCGGACGGAGATTTCGAGATAGTAAATCAGTTAAAGAACAGTTCAGCTCTTAGTTATTGCGTGTGCGACATGTTTTAATCTGAGCTACGGAACCTTTACGGCTTGAGTGGCGAGTGGAAGTGTGGAAGACTCCACGCCATCAGTGCTGAAGATTCATCCGGTGTTAGCCAGTATAGTTCGCATAGTGCGAGGCGACCGTCCTTGCTAGGTAGTGCAGTTTGTTTATTCAGCTATATTACTAGCCCGTCGCCAACGTTGGAAGCCTTGACGACAGAGAACGAAGAGCCAACCAGTTCACTGCTACAGCCCGGGACGTATCTGTGGCTCATCTCACCTGCTCTCTCCCTCCACCTCCCTCTCCAAAGCCATTGATACACGGTGCGTTGGGTGAGTAAATAGGCCACCCTGCCAACCAAGACCATTCTCCACGGACAGCAACGCACTCTCGATGGACATGTTCAATTGGTGAACGGTCGGCTAGGGTTGCCAACCGTCCCGTAAAATACGGAATCGTCCCTTATTTGGCAATTAAATGTTGCGTCCCGTATTGAACCAATACGGGACGCAATTTGTTCCGTATTTCCATAAATGTCCAATACACATGTCTGTCACACACACAAATACTAAATCTAACAATAATGATCAAAACAAAACACAGGGAATACTACGGTCAGCAAAATTGTCGCGGCGGGATCTACGCAAGACCCGCTCCGGTCATCTGTGTCTGCGCATGCGTGTGGTGGTCACGGTTGCCTAGCGACAGACACCACACACCGGCGCTGCTCACAAAACCCGCGCCTTTTAAAAATGTCCACTACACCCGATACTCCACCACGTCCTCAAAAGCGTAAACGCTTGCAGAAGTACGGACGTGAGTGGGAAGACGCACATCCTTGACTGGACAGCGTCAGTGGAGATGTTTACAAGGCAAGTTGTAAAATATGTCGGCGAGTGTTTTCAGTGGCGCACGGTGGGCTGTCTGACATCAGACAGCATGCAACAGGAGAGCAACACTGCAGACACGAAAGATCACAGAAGACCCAAGCGTCAGTGTCACAGTTCTTCATACCCCAATCATCTCCTGAGGTTGATACGGTAGGGTACATTATGTTGTGATTGATTTCCTATCTGGTTGTGCTTTTGCCAGAACATCGCAGTGCATGGGCAGAGCCTATTTTAGTAAACTGTTGTGGTTTGATTGATTGTTTAGGATGTTGAGTTTTAAAAGTCGAATGACCGACCATTTATTTAATATACAGAAGTATATAAATATTATATATGGCCATTTAAAGAACAAATCATACTAATGGATTAACAGTTAATAAATAAATAAATACATTTGTTAAAAGAAAACCTTTATTCTTTAATATACATACATTTCCTAGATTAAAAATGTTTGTAGAGCTTTCTGTGTATTCTGTGTCATAATTTTTATATTTTTGAGGAATGCAGTGTTCAGTGATCATTACATCAATTATATTATTAGTGTCGATTAACTGTTTGGATGACCTGACTTCTTTTCGAGTGACAAGACAGGCAGCAGACAAATTTTCAATTTGATCAACAATATGTCATCCCACTCCTCTCTATATTACCGCAGCTGAGGTGACACAGGTGTACCACACAGTAAGACACAACCTCAGCTACAACAGTGTTGACTGTGCACATAAACTGAATCAAAAGATTCTCCTGGATTCAAAAATTAAAAAAAAAAATGTATAGGGACAACAATGGCAGAGTCAGTGGTTAAAGATGTCCTTGCTCCAAAGGCAGTGGCTGATGTTCTCAAGGCCCTAACATCAGATAAACCCCTCCCATTTTCCATTCAGACAGATGCATCAAATAAAGGAAACAGGAAGATGTTCCCCCTTGCTGTTCAATACTTCAGTCCAGAATGCGGGGTCACCAACAAAATGCTGGATTTCATTGAAAATGCAGATGAGTCCGCTGCTGGGATTGTAGCTCTCACAGAGCAGTCGCTTGACAAATTTGGCTTATCGTTGGATCATGTGACAGCATTTAGTGCACTGCAGACAACACAAATGTGAATTATGGAATTCACAACTCTGTCTTCACCAACTTGAAGAAGTAACAAAAAGATCTGCTGCAAGGAAACTGCCATGCCCATATTTTGCACAACACAGTGAAGCATGCTCTTGACCAGCTCACTGTAGATGTGGAAAATGTCGTGCTGAAGGTCTATGCCTTCTTTTCCACATCTGCCAAACGAAGAGAATCACTCAAAGAGTTTTGTAGGTTTTGTGATGTTGAGTTCCAGGAAATTCTGCAACATGTCACAACCAGGTGGCTCTCCCTTAATCCAGCCATCACCCGGCTAATGCAAACCTGGATTGCACTGAAATCGTACTTCATCAACCTGGGGGGAGGAGTGTCCCAAACAACTTCGAGCATTGTTAAAGTTCAGTGAGGACTCAACTGAGGAAGATGGAGACATTGTGGAGGTTTACCTTCTTTTCTGCAATAATATCCTCTCTCTCTTTGAGGAAGTTGTAAAGAAGCTGGAGAGTGATGAAACCAACTGGGTTGAGTTATATTCCATCATGGAAAACTTCAAGCAAAAGCTCACACAGAGACGAGATTAACAGTTCTATGGCTACTTAACTAAATTGAAGATGCAGCGTCTCCGTCCACTTGATGCTGACATGGCAAGGGCAGATTTTACTGCATTCCTCAACACAGCACTCTCATATGTTGAGAAATGGTTCAACTTTTCGGAACACTACTGGTTGTTCTCACTGCAACCTCTCTCTCTGCACCATGGCACCATGACCTTTACTGACATTGAGAGGGTGACCACCAAGCTCAACCTCATCCATAAAGTCAACATGGATGAACTTTATGATGAATGCTCCACAGCAAAACCCATTCTGAAGAGGCTCAAAGAAGATGCTGAAGATGAATGGAAGTCCAAAGGTGTGGCTGCCAGGTGGGTGGCTCTCTTTCGAGTAGCTGACCTGCCAAACATGTTGTCTATCACCAGACACATCCTGAGCATCCCAGCATCCACTGGATGTGTGGAAAGGATCTTCTCCAGAATGGCCAACAAATGGAGTGACTGCCGGAACAGGTGCTCCACAGAGCTCATGAGAAATGACATGAAGTTCTCAGTTTATTTAGTTTATATTTTAAAAGTTCATTGCTGCACACGCCACACAAAGAGATTTCATTCAAGATTTAATTGACTGCACTTTATAAAAGAATGTTATGTGGTAATAAAGCATTTCAAGCTTTAAGTATGACTAATTCCTTTCTTGATCAACCCTTTACTAAAAACACCAGCACAAAATAAAACATACCACTGCTGCGGCTGCGGGCGCCCCGCCCCACAGGAGTCGGGCCCGTGGTGGGCGTCCCTTATTTTAATTTCTGAAAGTTGGCAACCCTACGGTCGGCACATACGTGACGTGGACAATCCGAACCAAAAGGAACATTGAACATTGAGTGGACATTGAGTGTGGTTATGTGTATTGTACAAAAACGTTTCCGAAGTTATTATTATATGTTACTATTGTGTGAATTGTATTAATGCTGTTGCTATTTACATGTGAGGTTCATCTGCAGTGAATGGTATTAGAGGTACCTGCTGATAGTATTGATTGAAAGTGGTATTGAGCCACTCTGGTGAAGTGGATGTTGTTGATATAAGATTTTGGACGTTACATGGTGGTTACATACATTTGATTTATACATTTATTATTTTATTTCATTTTATTTTATTACTTTCCTATTTTATCTAATATCAGAAGACTAGTACATAGTATAATAAATAACCACTCGTATTTCAACTGATACACTATTGCTTTTATTTTTCCATCTTCTCTGAAGTAGGGGCGTCTCATCCTCTGTCCATAAAGTATAGTGGTTAGGGGGAATACAGGGTAAGACACACCAATACCTTCCGATATTCCGTCCTTTAGGTCTTCACGTGACAGGTTAAAATCCTAAAGCCTAAGCTATTGTACTTCAACTGAGCGGATAGAGCAGACACGAGACTAATAGGTCTGGGGGTTAGGGACCTAGATCCTCTAACTTCCAGCCATTCAGGGAAGAGTGATTTACCCCTACCAAGCGGTCGTAGGTCCCGTCCGCTACATTTGGCGTCACGAACAGGATCAATTTCTTGTAGCTTTGTATTTTTTTTAGTTTATGCCTCATCATGGCAGAGATAGAAGAGATAAGGAAGCAATTTGCGGATCTCCAGAAAACAGTTACAGCTCAGACGGCTAGGCTGGGGGAACAATCGGCACTTCTTGATCAGGCCAGACAAGATCAGAGGGAGGCTCTGTCAATGGCAAAGATCCTCGCATCCTTGTATATTCCAAGAGAGAGGTTGCCAGCCCAAGGTGAACCATGCGTTGAGGAGTGGATAGCATCCATGAAGTCTAGTTTCAAGATAGCCAGAGTCCCGGAAGAAGATAAAATCGAGTTGCTCAAACAACAGTTTTGCTTCCCCCCTCAAGGGGGAAGCAAAACTGACGGTTCCATTTCTGTTAAGGGAAGGAAATACTGATGTTACAAAAGTCGTTGATGTTCTGGAGAAAACATATGGCGACAGGGTCCCCGTTGGTGCTCGCCTTAGAGAGTTTTATGACAGGAAGCAATGGCCAGGTGAAAAGATACATGCATATGCTTATGATCTTCAGGAAAAACTGCATAAGCTAAAACGGCGAGACCCGGAGCGAATTCAAGATCCTGACAAAATGCTGAAAGAACAATTTGTACTTTGGCTAAGAGATGACTTCTTACGGCAGTAGGACACCTACTTCACATTGCCCGGTCCTTCACTCAAGCTCGACAAGGAGACAACTGCCATGGGTGGCACATCTGCCGCAAGAGTTCGACAGAGGAGGAGTTGGAGAAAGCTAAGGAACTAGTTATCAAGAGTGTGCAACATGAGTGCTACTCGGAAGAGCTAACGTGCATCGAAACATCACTCAACCTTCCTCTCTCCAGCGGTCTGCGGAAGCTGCACCCTTTCCTTGACAGCACTGGAATCCTCAGAGTTGGAGGTCGCATCACACAGGCAAAGTTAAGCACAGATGAAACCAACCCCATCATCGTTCCAGGTCGCCACGATCTGGGAACCCTCATTGTGCGTCATCACCACCAGGCCGTGAAACATCAAGGCAGGCATTTTACTGAGGGTGCCATCAGAGCGTCTGGAATATGGCTGGTTGGAGCTAAACGAAGCATCAGTGGTCTGCTCTTCAAATGTGTGACCTGCAGGAGGCTCCGCGGGAAAACAGAGCACCAACAGATGTCAGACCTGTCAGCCGAGCGACTACAGGTGGCACCACCTTTTTCCGATGTGGGAGTCGATGTTTTCGGGCCTTGGGAGGTGCTTTCCCGCCGCACCAGAGGAGGGCATGCCAACAGTAAACGTTGGGCTGTGTTTTTCTCGTGTATGTGCACACGAGCCGTGCACATCGAGATCATCGAAACTATGAGTGCGAGCAGCTTCATTAATGCACTCAGAAGGTTTTTCGCTATCAGAGGACCTGCAAAGCAACTACGCTCAGACTGCGGCACCAACTTCGTGGGTGCCTGCCGAGAGCTGGAAATGGATGGGTCCCACTCCGACCCGCAGAGCGTGGAGAAGTATCTGGAGACGCAGAAATGTACCTGGGTATTTAACCCACCTCACTCGTCTCATATGGGCGGTGTGTGGAAGCGGATAGTCGGAGTTTCACGTTGCATCCTGGACTCTATGCTTCTTGAAGAGAAGTCATCTGTGTTATGATCTGTGATCTGTGTAACCTGTGCTCTCTCTCCACAGGCTGACCCGGGGCTGCCGTGTGACGCCGCAGACGCAACTTCCGGGTAGCCGGCTTGGTTTGGTTTGTTTGGTTTGGTTAGCAGGACGCTTAGCGTCGACCTGCTATCTCGGTTTGTATCTACTTTTCGGTATTTATATCTGTGACCTGTTCTGCATACTCTGTATTGTTTTCGCTGCTTCCTCGCTGGAGCTCCGTCTGCATCAACCACGGTAAGCATGGATTGGGATTGTTCTTGCTCTGCCTTTCTCATGGATAAGATAGCTCTGTTAGAGAGACGTATCTCTCAGTTAGAGGATGAAAGGGTAGCGAGAATAGAGAAAACAGTTATTCCAGAAAGTATAGAGAAGAGACCCGCCAGGCGGACTCGTGGAGCTAACGCTATCGTTAGCAGTGACTCCGCCAAGGTAATCCTGTCGGCAGCACCACTTGCGAGGCAGGTTGCGGTGGTCAGTACCCTGCCTCGCAAGTCTTTTTCGGGGGTAGAAACGCTAGTCATAGGTGACTCTGTTACACGTAAAGTTAGGCTACACTCGCCAGCGACAGTTATTTGCCTACCCGGGGCCAGGGCTCCCGACATTGAAGCTAAACTTAGGGTGCTAACATGCGGTGAGACCTCATACGGAGTTAGATTAGATGCACCAAACACCGACATTAGCTTCGACAACATTGTAGTTCATGTCGGCACCAACGATGCTAGGACAAGACAAACTGAGGTCACAAAAAGCAACATAGCTAGGCTTTGTGACTTCGCCAGAAAGATGTGTCGGCATCGATTAATTCTCTCTGGCCCTCTACCCGATAAGGGTAATGATGAGCGTATAGTAGACTATTGTCTCTAAATCGCTGGCTGGCCCTATATAGCTCAGAGCAGGGCTTTGGTTTCATAGATAACTGGCCCTCCCTGTGGGGTCGCCCTGGTGTGCTCATGAGAGACGGCCTACACCCTACTGGGTTAGGTGCCTCAATTATGTCAAAAAACATAGATAGATGTCTTAGTCAGGCGTGACTCATCCACTCACAGCACGCTGGGCTGCAGGAGTTTAGTAAACCTGCTAGCAACATGATAGTCTACGTTGCAGAGTCTAGAACAGAGTCTAGAATAGCAGATGGGTTAGCTGAACCAGGATCTACTGCACCAATTGTTTCAGAGCTGAGTGTTAACCGGACTCCCTCTGTAACTAACGCTGTACCTATATGTATGGTGGGCCAAAACTGCATGTCAAACCGCATGTCAAATCGCATGTCAAATCGCATGGTAAATCGCATGACGCATGACGCATCGCATGAAATTAACGCTGTACCTATGTGTACAGTCGTGCAAAATCGCATGTTAACTCGCATGACAGAGCTGAGTGTTAACCACACTCCCTCAGAAATTAACGCTGTACCTAGTACAGGCGTGCAAAATCGCATGGCAAATCGCATGATAAACCGCATGTCAAATCAAATACTAACAACTAACCGGACTCCCCCTGAAATTAACACTGTACCTATATGTACGGTGGCGCGGCCCCGCTCTGTCTCGAGGTGTAAAACCCGCAGGCGAGCGCCGCGACCAGTATGTCCAACTCTGGCGATCCCACTGATCGCCTCAGAGCTGAGTGTTAACCAGACTCCCTCTGAAAATAACCCTGTACCTATATGTACGGTGGTGCGGCCTCGCGCTGTCTCGAGGTGTAAAACCCGCAGACGAGGGCCGCAACCAGTATGTCGAAACCGCGGTATCCCCTGATCGCTTCAGAGCTGAGTGTTAACCAGACTCCCTCTGAAAATAATAAAAAGGAAGTACTCAGAATAGGGTTCATGAACATAAGGTCGCTTTCATCGAAGGCGCTCTTGGTCCATGATTTAATTATTGATAATAAGATCGACATACTGGGGCTTTCTGAAACCTGGTTAAAACCAGATGAGTTTCTAGCCTTAAACGAAGCTACTCCACCCCATTACGTTAGCACCCAAGTATCTAGAGAAGTTAAGAAAGGTGGTGGAGTAGCCCTGATATCTAATTCTAAGCTTAATTTAAAGCCGAAGAATAGATATATTTTCAGATCCTTTGAGGTGCTAGCACTCTGCACCTCAGCTCCTCGAGAAGCAAAACGAGTTCCAGACTCTTTTGTTTTAGCTGTAGTATACCGTCCTCCAGGACCGTATTCAGTTTTTCTGGATGAGTTTTCTGACTTTGCAGCTGATTTGGCTACATATTCAGACAATATTTTGCTTATTGGGGATTTCAACATTCACGTGAATAACCCGTCTGATGCCCTCACAAGGGCTTTTCTCTCCATTACAGATACGCTTGGCTTCAAACAGCTCGTCCAGCAACCAACTCACATCGGTGGAAACACGTTGGATCTCGTTCTGACCCGCGGTGTTGACATTTCGCAGCTAGTGGTCTCTTCCTACACCTCAGCTTTATCAGACCACTTTTTGCTCACTTTCCAGATGGTGGTATCCTGCCCCTGCGACGATCAGCAAGCTACTTTCAGCCGTCGTCGCATCACACCTGCAACCATTACAGCTATGGAAGATAAGTTATCTGGTTCACTTGCACCTCTCTGTAACTATAGTGGTTCTGTGGAGTGCCTTACTGATGACCTCAACACTGCCTTGTCTGTTGCCATTGATTCAGTTGCTCCGTACGTAACTAAAAAACGAACATTGAAAAAACCAGCTCCTTGGTTTAATGCAGAAACTCGCATTCTGAAGCGAAATTGCAGGATCCTTGAACGCAAATGGCGCTCGACTAAACTTGAGGTCTTTCATCTTGCATGGCATAATAGTCTGATCACCTATAAGGGTGCGCTGACTATCGCCAGGAACGCCTACTTTTCTAGTATCATTAATTTGAATAGAAATAATCCTAAGTTTCTTTTTGACACGGTGAGGAGTCTCACTCAGAAACAGAATCAGACCGTAGGCTCCTCGATCTCGGCAGGTGAATTCATGGATTTCTTTGAGAATAAGATTCAATCAATTAGAGAGGAAATTGATGCTTACCGGGCGGCTAATCCTACACATCCTGTGGGGCAGGATGGGGTTCTGCCAAGTAGGATGGTGAATTCTGACGCAACTCTTTTGGAGTTTAAGGCGATTTCCTTGGTGGAACTTGAAAGGGTGATAAAGGCCTCAAAGCCAACAACTTGTATGTTGGATCCGCTCCCTTCTAGGGTTCTTAAGGAACTTTTTCCAGCGGTGGGGCCTGTTATCCTCTTGCTTATGAATCTTTCGTTTTCAACAGGAATTGTTCCTTCCAATTTCAAGGCTGCGGTGTTAAAACCGCTACTCAAAAAGCCTGGCCTAGATCCTGAATTAGTCAGGAACTATCGGCCTATATCGAATCTGCCCTTCTTGTCTAAGGTACAGGAAAGGATTGTAGCAAAGCAAATTGTTGACTATTTGACGAGGAATAATCTCTTTGAACCTTTCCAGTCGGGGTTCAGGAATTTCCACTCAACTGAAACTGCTATTACAAGAGTTGTAAATGACATCCTTCTTGCTTTGGATAAAAACACAAGCACAATGCTTGTGATGTTGGATCTGAGCGCTGCGTTTGATACGATTGACCATAGCACTCTTCTTCACCGTCTTGAACACTATGTTGGTTTCGGGGGTACGGCTCTTGGTTGGCTTGAATCGTACCTCACAGATAGAACCCAATTTGTGCTTCATGAGGGTGCAGAATCGAAGCATTGTAAATTGCGCTTTGGCGTACCACAAGGGTCGGTTCTTGGTCCATTGCTTTTTGCAATTTATATGCTTCCCCTCGGTGAAGTTATTCGCGGCTTCGGAATTAGTTTCCATTGCTATGCGGATGACACCCAGCTCTACATTCCTGTGGATTCCGGGGATTCTGCCCAGATTCAAAAGGTTGAGTCCTGTTTGGCTGCTGTGAAGGGCTGGATGTCACAAAACTTCCTACAGCTTAATACTGGGAAGACAGAGCTGATGATTATCGGCTCGAAGCGGGACCGGGAAAAGTTTGAGGATGTCTCTCTGTGGTTGGATGGCTTCGCCATCCCACAGAGTGCATCCGTCAGAAATCTTGGTGTCTTGTTCGACCCTCAACTATGCTTTGATCAGCATATAAGAAGTGTAACTAGAATTGCCTTTTTCCATTTGAGAAACATTGCAAGAATCAGATCAATGTTATCTGTAGTGGATGCAGAGACACTGATTCATGCGTTTGTCTCGTCAAGACTGGACTATTGCAATGCACTGTTCTCGGGATTACCGAACTCTACTATAAAGAGTCTACAGCTGGTACACAATGCGGCAGCTAGATTGCTGACCAGAACGAGAAAGTTTGATCATATTACACCTATTCTCGCCTCTTTACATTGGCTACCAATAACTTTCAGATCAGACTTTAAGGTGCTATTGCTAACCTATAAAGCCTTGCATGGACTATCTCCATTGTACCTGAAGGACCTGATTATTCCTTATATTCCTTCTCGGTCTCTCCGGTCTTCGGGAGCCGGTCTTCTTTCATTGCCGAAGGTTAAAAAGAAATCGGCTGGACAGAGAGCATTTGCCTATCGAGCCCCCTTTTTATGGAATAGGCTGCCATCAGCGATCAGGGAAGCTGACTCTGTGGAGCTATTCAAAGGGAAGCTCAAAACGCACCTCTACAATCTTGCATTTGGAGTGTGAAAACAACAGATGCGTAGTGAAGACTACTCTGTTTGCTTGTGCTTTTCTTATTACATTATACATTCCCACTATGTACTTTTCCGTTCTAATTCACTATTCTGTCAGTTGTAGCGTGCTGCGGGTGCTGGACTGGATGCCTGGACTCTCCTCATGGATAACCGGCCAGAACCCCATCACCATTTTAATATGATGTACATGTATTTACCTGTATGCCATTTGTGGCACCCATTGCACTCCTGACCATCCCTGGAAGAAGGGATCCCCTACACTGCGTTTCTTCTCAAGATTTCTTCCTTGCTGATTCAAGGGAGTTTTTTCTTGCCCGTGTGGGGGCATGGGTAAAGGGGGGTGTCACAAATATTTGGCCTGTTAAGCCCTTTGAGACTGTAATGGTGATTAAGGGCTATACAAATAAAATTGAATTGAATTGAATTGAAGTCACATTTAACTCATGAAGTCCTGACAACCCTCATGGCTGAAGTCAGCGCCATCATCAATGCAAGGCCTCTCATTCCTGTATCTTCTGATTCAGAATCTCCTGTCATCCTTTCTCCCCTGGTACTCCTGACCCAGAAAACTGGAGCTCTTCCACCTCCACCTAGCGACTTCAAGAAAGGAGAACTTCTCAAGGAAGAGTGGAAGCGAGTCCAGAGTTTGGCAGACACATTTTGGACTAGGTGACGCCGGGAGTATTTGAGCACCCTGCAGACCCGGCGGAAATGGGTAGACAAGAGGCCTAACCTCAATCAAGGAGACGTGGTCTTGATGAAAGATTCTCAAGCGAAGAGGAATGACTGGCCCATGGCCATCATCACAAAGACCCTTCCAAGCCAGGATGGGTTGGTAAGTAAAGTGGATCTCCGCGTGATCAAAGAAGGCAAGCCAAAGGTTTACTCTAGACCTGTTACGGAGGTGGTCCTTCTTCTGTCTCCGGAAGATTCTTTAGGTTAGTAGGAGTTATATGGAGTCTTTTCAAAGACCCCAGGCGGGGAGTGTTCTGGACACCGTGTGGTTTTATGTTTGTTAAATCCCCTAGTGGCGTTCGATGATAGTGCAGCCTGCTGTAAACAGGAAGTAGCCATTTTGAAGTGTCAGTCTACATGCGGCAGTCGAGCGATGACTCCCAGCTCCACATTCTTGTGCCATCCTTCGATCTGATAGCTGTTTCACGCAATGTCTGTAAGTTAATGTTTAAGTTGGAAGTATATTGACCTAGAAAAACCCTTTATTTCCAGCTTTTAGCGAGAATTATGTTTATTTTTCAACACGTTTATCTTGTACATCTACATGCTATGTTATACCTCATGCTTACCCGTTAGCATCATCAGGCTTTTTGCTAGCCTCTTCATTCATGTTCATTTGTTAGCATGTTCACTTGTTGTTAGCATAGCCTCCATTTTGTGTCCTTTTCATACTTCTTCGGAACTGTAATGCCAACATTTATTTTTATTCTTGTGTTACAGTTTTACAATCTACGAGCTTCACTAAAAACTCTCATTACAGAATCCCGTTCTCCTCGAGTTATTGAAGTTAATGTTTAACTGACTGGATAGCTGGATGTTCATCTAGTGAGAACAGTACACCCTCATTTCCATCCTCAATTTCTTCTCCAACAGTGAACTGGCCCCAGCAGCAGGAGGGAGAGGAGAGCCAGTGGGTGCACCAAGAGGGAGAGTTGGAAGAGGAAGAGCAGGGAGAGGAAGAGCTGTGAGAGGAGGTGCAGCTGGAAGAGGACGAGCTGTGAGAGGAGGTGCATCTGGAAGAGGAAGAGCTGGCAGAGGAAGGGCTAGGAGGGGGAGAAGAGGAAGAGCTGTGTGATGTGATGCTGCAGCTGCAGAAGGACTTTGTTCTTCATTTCTCCTGTGGGGAATGTATATATATATAATTTGTCACACATTTTTGGGAAGTGGGTTGACCAGTTGCACATTGTAATTCTTCTGTAAATATTAAACAGAAAGGTTTTTCATGGAGCCTATTGAAATCATTGCATACATACCCCTCAATCTCCTTTAGCAAATCAACTGCAGGATCAGCTGCACCCTCAAGGCCAGTTATACTTATGTCCGAGCCTAGGACAGCGTACACCACTGATGCGACCGGGGACAACGGCTTTGGTGCAGATCCTCCTCCAACAAATTAAATTTCAGTTTTATTCACGTTTCATATCACTAGCCTTTGTTAATTGTAACTTTAAGACATGCAAATGCATTTCCCAAATGAAGGCAAGCAATGTTAATAATGGACTTACCTTTAGCCGCGACAGCTCTTTTATAGTCGGCAATCTCGAACCTACACTGTGATTGCAGGGCATACCAGCGTTTTTCGCAATCGTCGGTAGAGCGACACACAGCAGGGAAGGAAGCATTTATGTTAACGCAAATTTCTTCCCATGCCTCCCGCTTCTTCTTGCTGGTCACTCCAGCCCCGAATCTACTCTTTATTACCCCCCTCCGCTCCAGCACAAACTGGGCAAGTAGTAGTAATTG
Source organism: Gadus chalcogrammus (assembly GCF_026213295.1). Classification (NCBI taxonomy): domain Eukaryota; kingdom Metazoa; phylum Chordata; class Actinopteri; order Gadiformes; family Gadidae; genus Gadus; species Gadus chalcogrammus. Next base: position 2,911,958 of record NC_079422.1, on the reverse strand, counting down.
GTCTTGGGACCAATTGGCCTTTCGCTTGCGTTTCACTTTTTCATCATGCGTGTATTCTGCTAACTGCACTATAACTACTTAATAGGAATTCATTTCTAGCCTAGGCTATTTCCTTGTTTTTCGGTGATGGGCTCGTCTGAACAACCAATCACCGCACTGACCGCTTCTAAACTCGTGCACGAGAATTGACGTAATCCATAGCAACGGCGCGTCACTCTTAGTGATATATCCTTAGTAAGAGTAGGTCTCAGCGGCTTTGTGAATAACTTTTAAGAAAAAACTCCTACGTAAAATGTTTGGTAACCCTTCCTTTTACAGTCCCCTAATTACAAGGTATTTACCCGGTACATGCATGGTAAATTATAGTGTATTACTGGGTAATTACCACTGGTAATAAGAAGGTAAATACAGAGGTAGTTACCCGGTAAATACATGGTAAATCATAGTGTATTACTGGGTAATTACCACTGGTAATAAGGTAAATACAGAGGAATTATCCGGTAAATTATAGTGTATTACTGTGTAATTACCACTGGTAATAAGAAGGTAAATACAGAGGAATTACAGCTGATGTACCAAGTAAAACCTCCACTATTACCCATCAACTCAACTAAGTAGCGTGTAGTTGTAACTGTTTTAGGTTGGTAATAACTCCGATATTGTGTACTTCCTAGGAAATTAGGCAACCAATTCTTAGAAAAACCTATTATCCAAGGTTTATGTTGGTAACAGCCCAAATGTAATTATGTACTATCTAGAAATTAGCATAGTACTTTCCAATAAAATACTTTTTCTTAGTTATTATTCATAGCTACACCCATTTAGAAAGGGTTTATTCAATTTACCACTATGGAATTACTTACCTGGTAACAACCTCTGCAGGAAGTTTTCCTCTAGTGTCATGGTACATCTTCTTAAATACTGGGCACGAAGCCGTTTGTTTCCATGGTATTACCAGGTTCTTACCATATCATTTATAATAGATACATTCCATTGTCCATGCAGTCAACACAAACTTGTACCATGTACGTTCTGCGACGTTACCAAGTAAAACACGACAATTTACCCAGTAAGTAAGCTGAAACTGTACTGTAAAAGGAAGCCTCGTTTGTTTCCATGGTATTACCAGGTTCTTACCATATAATTTGTAATACATTATTCCCTTTTCCATGCAGTCAACACAAACTTGTACCATGTACGTTCTGCGACGTTACCAAGTACAACACGACAATTTACCCAGTAATTAAGCTGAAACTGTACTGTAAAAGGAAGCCTCGTTTGTTTCCATGGTATTACAAGGTTCTTACCATATAATTTGTAATACATTATTCCCTTTTCCATGCAGTCAACACAAACTTGTACCATGTACGTTCTGCGACGTTACCAAGTAAAACACACCAATTTACCCAGTAATTAAGCTGAAACTGTACTGTAAAAGGAAGCCTCGTTTGTTTCCATGGTATTACCAGGTTCTTACCATATAATTTGTAATACATAATTCCCTTTTCCATGCAGTCAACACAAACTTGTACCATGTACGTTCTGCGACGTTACCAAGTAAAACACGACAATTTACCCAGTAATTAAGCTGAAACTGTACTGTAAAAGGAAGCCTTGTTTGTTTCCATGGTATTACCAGCTTCTTACCATATAATTTGTAATACATTATTCCCTTTTCCATGCAGTCAACACAAACTTGTACCATGTACGTTCTGCGACGTTACTAAGTAAAACACACCAATTTACCCCGTAATTAAGCTGAAACTGTACTGTAAAAGGAAGCCTCGTTTGTTTCCATGGTATTACCAGGTTCTTACCATATAATTTGTAATACATAATTCCCTTTTCCATGCAGTCAACACAAACTTGTACCATGTACGTTCTGCGACGTTACCAAGTAAAACATGACAATTTACCCAGTAATTAAGCTGAAACTGTACTGTAAAAGGAAGCCTTGTTTGTTTCCATGGTATTACCAGCTTCTTACCATATAATTTGTAATACATTATTCCCTTTTCCATGCAGTCAACACAAACTTGTACCATGTACGTTCTGCGACGTTACCAAGTAAAACACGACAATTTACCCAGTAATTAAGCTGAAACTGTACTGTAAAAGGAAGCCTTGTTTGTTTCCATGGTATTACCAGGCTCTTACCATATAAGTTGTAACTGGTTATTCCCTTTTCCATGCAATCAACACAAACCATATATGTTCTGCAACATCGTTCACCAGTAGTTAAGCACTTTAATTGTTATTATAAAACCCCAAACCACTGTTGATGAAAGACATTAAAATTAAACAAAATCAAGGGCTTATCTTTCAAACAAATGCATATCTCACAAACAGGCACTGAACACTGAAGAAATTGGCCAAAAAAAAGAGCCGTCCACATCAACTCAATTTAAATGTTACTGATGGTGTTTTCATAAAACACATGACAGTGTTATGGCAAGTGACCACAAGGAAGGCTGCTTCAACCTCTACAATTTGAATAAGTGGTGAAAGCCATGCAGCAATCTGCCTATGGGAGCATCTTTGTGGTCATTCGCAAACCAATGAGTCCACTCGATGAATGAGAGATGACTCTTTAGTGTCTTCTCTGTGAGGTATCCCTGCAGTCTCCACATCTGGGATTTGAAGGCTGACAAAGACCTGACCAGGTACCTCCAAATCTCCCCTTCAAGAATCAGAAGACAAGAAAATAAACATTAGGACTGTCAATTAATGAACATTTCTAGAACATGTAGAACTCAAAGATTATTTTGTTTATCAGTTAAGAAAGGATGCTGGTCCTCTGGCCATTGTGTTTGGTCATATTGAAAAATGAAAAAGGCATAGCCATAAATACAGTTAATAGGACGGGAGGGGACAGGCCGTTAGCTCCGGTTAGCCATTTAGCATCGAGCTAGCGGAGCTTCTGTCATTCAAATAACTCGGACATGTTGTCTAAAACCTATAACACCCAATTTATTAAAATATCCGGATTTAATCGGGCTCTCTCCCATAAGTACAGTTAATAGGACGGGAAGAGACAGGCTCTGTTAGCCCCGGTTAGCGCGATGCTAAAGAGCAGCTCTACCGGAGCATGCCACCTCAACAGGTGCAAGTTAGCCTCCGGTTTGATATTCGCCGGATATTCGGTTTACCACCCAATCGGATTCATCAACATAAGTGCAATACATTACGGGCTTAGTATGTTGAGGACGGTTTAGGACACCGTATCGCGAAAAATCACAAACACATGTTGTCGCCATCAATGTCTGTGCAACAACGTCATTTACGTTCTGGCTGCTACCTGTTTTAGGGACCGTCAACAAATTACACTCACCGACTGTTGGCAGCGACGTTACCATGGAATTGTTTCAGGAAATGAATCACACAAATATATTGCAATATAGTTAATCATAATGCAGTTAATAGTTTAATATTCGAAAAATTTACCAAACTATATTTGAAATTATTAATTGCATCCCGTTTAACAATGATGCAATATATTAGCAAAGTTACCTGCAGTAAGTAGCAGCCCACCATTGGCAACTACTACTACAATCAGGTGACAAAATGTATTTTTTTGTGATTTTTTTGTGTTATTTTATATGATTTATTTCCAGAAACAATTCCATGGTAACGTCTCTGCCACCAGTTGGTGAGTGTAACTTGTTGACGGTCCCTAAAACAGGTAGCAGCCAGAGAACGTAAATGACGTAGTTGCACAGACATCGATGGCGACAACATGTGTTTGTGATTTTTCGCGATATGGTGTCCTAAACCGTCCTCAACATACTAAGCCCGTAATGTATTGCACTTATGTTGATGAATCCGATTGGGTGGTAAACCGAATATCCGGCGAATATCAAACCGGAGGCTAACTTGCACCTGTTGAGGTGGCATGCTCCGGTAGAGCTGCTCTTTAGCATCGCGCTAACCGGGGCTAACAGAGCCTGTTTCTTCCCGTCCTATTAACTGTACTTATGGGAGAGACCCCGATTAAATCCGGATATTTTAATAAATTGGGTGCTATAGGTTTTAAACAACATGTCCGAGTTATTTGAATGACAGAAGCTCCGCTAGCTCGATGCTAAAGGGCTAACCGGAGCTAACTGCCTGTCCCCTCCCGTCCTATTAACTGTATTTATGGCTATGCCTTTTTCTCTTTTCAATATGACCAAACACAATGGCCAGAGGACCAGCATCCTTTCTTAACTGATAAACAAAATAATCCTTGACTTCTACATGTTCTAGAAATGTTAATTAATTGACAGTCCTAATGTTTATTTTCTTGTCTTCTGATTCTTGAAGGGGAGATTTGGAAGTACCTGGTCAGGTCTTGGCCAGCCTTTAAATCCCAGATGTGGAGACTGCAGGGATACCTCACAGAGAAGACACTAAAGAGTCATCTCTCATTCATCGAGTGGACTCATTGGTTTGCGAATGACCACGAAGATGCTCCCATAGGCAGATTGCTGCATGGCATTCACCACTTATTCAAATTGTAGAGGTTGAAGCAGTCTTCCTTGTGGTCACTTGCCATAACACTGTCATGTGTTTTATGAAAACACCATCAGTAACATTTAAATTGAGTTGATGTGGACGGCTCTTTTGTTTGTCAGATTTCTTCAGTGTTCAGTGCCTGTTTGTGAGATATGCATTGTTTGAAAGATAAGCCTTTGATTTTGTTTAATTTTAATACGTCTTTCATCAACAGTGGTTTGGGGTTTTATAACAACAATTAAAGTGCTTAACTACTGGTGAACGATGTTGCAGAACATATATGGTTTGTGTTGATTGCATGGAAAAGGGAATAACCAGTTACAACTTGTATGGTAAGAGCCTGGTAATACCATGGAAACAAACGAGGCTTCCTTTTACAGTACAGTTTCAGCTTAATTACTGGGTAAATTGTCGTGTTTTACTTGGTAACGTCGCAGAACGTACATGGTACAAGTTTGTGTTGACTGCATGGAAAAGGGAATAATGTATTACAAATTATATGGTAAGAACCTGGTAATACCATGGTAACAAACGAGGCTTCCTTTTACGGTACAGTTTCAGCTTAATTACTGGGTAAATTGTCGTGTTTTACTTGGTAACGTTGCAGAACGTACATGGTACAAGTTTGTGTTGACTGCATGGAAAAGGGAATAATGTATTACAAATTATATGGTAAGAACCTGGTAATACCATGGAAACAAACGAGGCTTCCTTTTACAGTACAGTTTCAGCTTACTTACTGGGTAAATTGTCGTGTTTTACTTGGTAACGTCGCAGAACGTTCATGGTACAAGTTTGTGTTGACTGCATGGACAATGGAATGTATCTATTATAAATGATATGGTAAGAACCTGGTAATACCATGGAAACAAACGGCTTTTTACCCAGTATTTAAGAAGATGTACCATGACACCAGAGGAAAACTTCCTGCAGAGGTTGTTACCAGGTAAGTAATTCCATAGTGGTAAACTGAATAAACCCTTTCTAAATGGGTGTAGCTATGAATAATAACTAAGAAAAAGTATTTTATTGGAAAGTACTATGCTAATTTCTAGATACATCATTAAATTTGGGCTGTTACCAACATAAACCTTGGATAATAGGTGTTTCTAAGAATTGGTTGCCTAATTTCCTAGGAAGTACACAATATCGGAGTTATTACCAACCTAAAACAGTTACAACTACACGCTACTTAGTTGAGTTGATGGGCAATAGTGGAGGTTTTACTTGGTACATCAGCTGTAATTCCTCTGTATTTACCTTCTTATTACCAGTGGTAATTACACAGTAATACACTATAATTTACCGGATAATTTCTCTGTATTTACCTTCTTATTACCAGTGGTAATTACCCAGTAATACACTATGATTTACCATGTATTTACCGGGTAACTACCTCTGTATTTACCTTCTTATTACCAGTGGTAATTACCCAGTAATACACTATGATTTACCGGGTAACTACCTCTGTATTTACCTTCTTATTACCAGTGGTAATTACCCAGTAATACACTATAATTTACCATGTATGTACCGGGTAAATACCTAGTAATTAGGGGACTGTAAAAGGAAGGGTTACCAAATGTTTTAGCGCGAGTTAGGAGCACTCCTAGCGGTAAGATAAAATGCTTTGTGAATACGGCCCCAGGTGCGCAAGGCAGCCACAGTAGATGCCAACATTGTTTTCAACCGCTCGGTACCGCGCTGTATTAATTCCCAAGTTTTGAAAAGAAAAAGTATTTGAGGCGAATAATGACTGCTTTTGATTTATTTATTTAGTTTTGAACAGAAAGTTTTGGATGCATGCATCGGCTTTGAGTTTGTTTGTTTGATACTTTAAAATTACATTCGCTCACAACACACACACACACACGTTCATTCACGTTCACCCACTACAACCTGCCGATCTTCAATCAAAACAACATCAAGTAAGCGATGCCACAGCGCGTTGACAAGTCCGTCCCGAGTCTCGAGGGGGCCTGCCCGTAATTCCGACACCTCATTGTTCCGACGTCTCAATGGTCCGAAATATTTCCCATTAGATCGACATGCCACTATGCCGACAGTTCAATGCTCCGAAAACGGAACCCATTGGTCCTAAGGTCCGTTTGTCCGACTTTTCAAAAAGGAGGCGCATTAGGCCGACGGTTCAATATGCCGAATAGGCCTACATATAAAGAGTTTTATACCTCGCTCGCGCTCTCTCTCGCTCTCTCTCGCTCTCTCTCCAAAATACAACCTAGGGCTAGGCATATAACGTTCACGATTATTGGAGAGCAAAGTGACAACGCTTCACTTCATTTCGACACGGTGTTTCAGCCCCATGGACAGAGAGCGTAGGTTATTGCAGGACAATTCGATCAGGAATGACAGAAACTGGATCTCTCTTTAGTTTTCGTTTATTCTCTCCTTACATCATGACACTGGGTCGCATACCATGAACAATCAACAATCAAACAATTTACAAGGTCCCTATATAACCTTACCCCCCGCTAATCAATTAATTCACGATTGTCTGTGTGTGACATGACGTCACCACTAAGGTGCGCTTGTTTTTAGCATCTTTAAAGCTGCAACAGACTCCCGGCCAATGAGACTCTCCTGGTTCTCATTACACATCAAGTTCAAGGGGATACAGTAATTGTACTGGTCTTCTGATTAGGTTCCTTGAAGGTAGCATAACAAGGCAAGAGCATACCTTTCCATCTCTTCCGATATAAACTTCTTTGATTCTTCCCATTTTCCAAAGATGTTTGGGCAGTTTGTCTTCATTCACTAGGATAACGTCTCCGAGCTTCAACTCTGTGCATCTTTTTACATGAGATGAGCAATGTGCAGATCGTAGCTCCAGGAGATATTCCTTCTTCCAGCGGGTCCAATATGTATTGATTAGGCGCTGTCTGTATTTCCACCTTTTGTTTAACTGACGTTGGTCTGTGTTGGGGGCCGCTGCGGTTACGTTGCCAGCGGATGGGAGCGCTGTTAGACGTTGACCAATTAGAAAATGGGATGGCGTTAGAGGGACAGGCTCTTCGCTGCTGGTGTGGGTGAAAGTGATGGGACGGGAATTAACAACTGCTTCCACTTCTATCAGAATGGTTTCGATTTCTTCATATTTCAGACATGATTTTCCCAGAACTTTACGTAGGCACGTCTTCACTGACCTCACCATTCTCTCCCACATGCCACCCCACCAAGCAGCTCTTTCAGCTATAAACTTCCAGATTATTCGTTTTTCAGCAAAGAATTCCTGTAGTTCTTTAGATGACAGGGAATCCCACAATGCTGTCAACTCCTTGTTGGCTCGTTTAAACGTTTTAGCATTGTCTGAATATATTGTGGTACATAGTCCTCTGCGTGACACAAAACGTCTGAACGTCAGCAGGAACTTTTCCGTAGTCAAATCAGTCACCAACTCTAAATGAATGGCTCTGGTGACTGCACAGGTGAAAAGAGCAATATAACATTTTCCTTGATTCTTACTGTACATAGGCCCAGCAAAATCCACTCCCAAACGGAGGCGCTTCTTCAATGCGCTGCGCAGGTAAAGGCGCTGAAATCTGCTGGGCTGGTTTGGCTTTATATTTACGACAGATAAGACAAGCGTGTACAACTCTTTTCGTTAGTTGTCTTCCTTTCATTATCCAGAATCTTTCTCTCGCTTGGTTTAGCGTGTCTTGGCGACCAGAATGCAACACTTGCTGGTGGCATTTTCTTACAATCAGCTCAGAAAACATGTAATTTGCAGGGAGGATGCAGGGATGCTTTTGTTCAAACTTCAATCCGTTCATATGTAACCTGCCTCCCACTCTTAGTACTCCACTGTCATCCAGAAAGGGACTTAGAGACTTAATTTTGGACTGAAAGTTAACTTCTTTACCTCTTTTCAGTTGATTGATTTCTTCGTAGAAACTTTGATTCTGCGTTAATCGGATCCAATAAAGCTCTGCTTCAGCGATTTCTCCAGCTGTTAAGGTTCCGGTGCTTTTTGCCTTTTCTCTGGCGTTGTTTATGAATCGTCGGACCCAGGCAGTAATACGCAGCATTCGGCTGAGGTCACTGTTGTTCTTTATTTCGAGTATTTCCATTTCCTTTGAACCTTTGGAATTTAACAAACTGGTAATTTCCACAACTGCCATATTTTCTTTTACAGCGTCATCATTTTCGTTTGGTTCAATATCATTGTCACGGTAATTTACATCTCTTTGCTTAAGCCACTCTGGGCCCGTCCACCACAGAGTGTTGTCTAGCAACTGGTTCACACTTATGCCCCTTTTGGCGCTATCGGCAGGATTTTCTTTCCCTTTACAAAGGCTCCACTGCTCAGGTTCTGTGAGACTGGATCTCTCGGATTCTGTTTTCCACAAAGGGTTTCCACTGTTTTGCTGAACTTTTTATCCAGTGCAAAGTTATCATGGAATCACTCCACAGTTTCACTTGATTATTTTCCATTTCAAGGTGCTTAATTACATAGTGACTGAGTCTAGCTCCGATGAGAGCACAGAGGAGTTCTAGTCTCGGTAAAGTTACTTTTTTAAGTGGCGCTACTCTTGTTTTTGCTGTTCTGTGCACTCACCATTTGCTGTTCAAGAGTCACTGTGCACTCACCATTTTCGGGGATAACTCTCATGCAGGCAGCTGCGCAGTATGCACTTTCACTCGCATCACTGAAGACGTGAATCTCTTTTTTAACAGGTGGATTCAAGTCAGTGAACGCCTCTTGATAACACCTTGGAATATAAATTTGTCTGATGCGAGGTAATTCTGTGCACCACTGCTGCCAAAGCTGCAACAGATCCTCAGGTAACTCAATGTCCCATGTTAAGCCCCGTTCCCACATTTTTTGGAAAAGGCATTTTACTCTGATTGTGAAAGGGGACAGAAATCCGATTGGATCAAAGATGCGAGCAGCAGCCTGCAACACGCCTCTTTTTGTGTTTGTTGAGGTTTTCAGGAACTCAATCAAACTGGTCAAATCGAAAACAAAGTCATCTTGTTCCGTTCTCCATGTTAGTCCAAGAACTTTTAACACATTATTTTTCACTTCGACTTTTCCACTTATCGTGTTTTCCATTTCTTCATCCCACAGGTCTTTCAGCTCTCCAGAGTTTGTGCTCCATTTGCACAAATTCATTCCTGCTTCTTTTAAGATGCTTTTAGCTTGCGTGGCGAGGTTGGCCGCTGACTGTACACTAGGGGCACTACAGATCAAATCATCTACATACAAACACTTATCAAGGATAGATTTCACAGTGGGATGCATTTGCTGATATTTTTTCAAATGGTATCTAATGGTTGCTGCCAACAGAAAGGGACTAGGGGAAGCACCAAACGGGACTCTGGTCATGCGCAGAATGCTTACATTAGATTTTTCGTTGGCTTTTGGCAAGTCATTTAACCACAAGAATCGTAATGCATCCCTGTCTTGCTCTCGAATATATATCTGTAGAAAGGCCTTTGTGATATCAGCCATGAATGCCACTTCGTGTTTTCTGAATTTTAACAGAAAACACAAAGTGTTTTTAGTCATTAAGCAGTCATTTAGTGTTTGACAACCTACAGCATGGGACGAAGCATCAAATACAACTCTTAACTTTGTGGTCAAACGCTCTTCATTAATGACTGCTCTGTGGGGGAGATAGTACGTGGGATTATCAGTGACCACATTTTGCACGCGCTCCACTATTCCCTGACTGACGTACTCCTTGATGACGTCACTGTACTTTTCATAAAGTGGCACATTATTTTGAAACTTTTTTACAAGCTGATCAAAACGTCTTTTGGCAACATTATAGTTGGAGGGCAGGTCATGGTCTTCATTTTTCCAAGGTAATCTCACCTCGTATCTTTCTTCTTTGAACTGGACAGTTTTTTCAAACAGCTGCAATGCCTCCTCATTACTTTTCAGTGATTCTTTTTCATTCATTATCCCGATGGATTCGATTTCCCAGAAGGAGCGCAGTGTGTGATTTATTTTCTCATCCAGTCCAACACTCACGTGCAGAGTTCCGACATCTATAGGTTCTGTTTCAGTTGTCACATTTAGCATGGATACGGTTCCTTGTATTAACCATCCAAACTTGCTGTCCAGCGCCACCAGCGACTCTGAGAGGCGCTCCAATTTTCCTGTCACAATTTTCCAGTAGTGATCGCCACCGATGCGGACTCCGAGCTCCTGCGTCTCCATTCCGCTCACTGAAGTGTCAGCCAGCTGCAGGCCTTTTCGCTCCAGTTCTCTGCGCACTTCCTCTCCCGCTACTCTCATAATGGAAGAGCACACTCTTGGGATTTCCATCACTTCTAACTGTACACTTTGGCCATTTCTGATGTTGCTCAGTGTTAATTTTACTTTATTACAGGTGATATTTTGTGGGACACTAGAGCCAAACGTGTGTAACTTTAGAGTCTCTTCACCTACTTTGGGGAGGTTGAGCGCACTGGAGATATCTTTACGCACGAAGCTTCGCTGACTCCCTCCGTCCAGTAGACAGCGGGTGAGTTGCCTTGTAACTGGAGTTTCTATCCAGACAGTAGCGGTCTGAAGGAGAACTGATTCTCGCTTTGATTCACTGGGAGACATGGACATCACGGCATCTGCCGGTTCATTTTCTTTTCTGAATTCACGCCCATCATAGGAGCACACAGCTTGGTGATGACGTCGATTACATTTCTCACAAGAGATACCTTTAGTGCGACAATCCTTGGCAACATGTCTCGTTCCAAAACACACAAAGCATCTTCCTTGATTTTTTAACTTTTCTTTTTTCTCAGGCACAGACATTTCATGGCAGTGTTTAGACTGGTGATTATTTTTCTCGCAAAAAAACCGATATTGTCTGTCCATTTGGTTCGCCGCATAAAGGGTAGATGTTGTCATTGTGTTATGTCGTCTTGTTCGCATTTCCCATGCGCCTGGTGTTTCCTTTTCACGTTCCTTACTTGTGCGCTCTTTTCCGCTTTTAGACATGTTGGCCGTGCGCTCCCGGCTGTCCACTTCTTTTTGAACGAAGCTCATCAGTTCTTCCACTTTCCAGACATCATCCTCTTCAACTTGTTTGCTGAAGTCTAATGTTATCTCTTCGGGAATAAGCTTCATTAGAATGGGGCACAGTTAACTACCATACGTGTCAGAGACGACTCCCATTGAAGCCAGACTACGAATTTGGATTTCACAATTATCATACAAATATCTGAGCGATTTTATGTCAGACATTTTTTACAGGATTAAGATTCAACAATTTGGTCATATGAGCATTAATTACCAAATCCTTTCGGCCAAATATTTAGTAGCGTTAAGTAGCGTTTTCATAATTTGAATCAGTTAATGGTAACCCTGCGACTACATTGGCAGCTGCGCCAGTGAGATATGATCTCAGATAACTGAATTTATCCATTTTTGTTAAGTTATGATTACTGTTCACTGCCGTGTCAAACTGTCCCCAAAAGTACTGCCACTGGCTGATGTCTCCAGAATATATTTCTATCACAAGTTTAGGCAGCTTCACGTTATTACGCATGGGGTTAGATTCAACAGACATTGCAGACTCTGCATCATCTCTCGCTCTTCTTAGCGCTCTCCTTGTCCTCGTCTTCCTCAGTGATATGTGATCTTTGTATTCCAAGGCTCTTGAAACCTCATCTTCTATATCTTCTGTCACTGTTTGTTCTTCCACATCCAAATCCATTTTAGTCAAATAATCTTCTTTCAATATCAATTGCTCCAGCAACTCTTCCAATGCATCATGATCTGGTCGTTCTTTAACAAGTTTGTCGTCAATCTTGTTAATCAGTCTGGTTACAGCGGTGCGGATTGAGGATCTTTTTTTCTTTCTACGGTCGATTTCAGCCATTGTTCCTTTTTTCTGTCTTCTTGTTTGTCTTGCAAACCAATGGACTTTTCGTCCTCTTCTTCCTTCATCCAAATGTTCCCTGGTTTCGGCACCAACTATTGCAGGACAATTCGATCAGGAATGACAGAAACTGGATCTCTCTTTAGTTTTCGTTTATTCTCTCCTTACATCATGACACTGGGTCGCAAATCATGAACAATCAACAATCAAACAATTTACAAGGTCGCTATATAACCTTACCCCCCGCTAATCAATTAATTCACGATTGTCTGTGTGTGACATGACGTCACCACTAAGGTGCGCTTGTTTTTAGCACCTTTAACGCTGCAATAGGTCTAATTCTCAACACGGGCATGAGCACACGCACACACACACACACACACACACACACACACACACACACACACACACACACACACACTTGACTAAGTACACGGAATGAGGTATAAGTTTGACTAAATCAATACCAGCGAAATTATTTAGGCTAAAAGCCCACTGCAAACACAGTAAACAACACATATAGGCCTAGGCCCTAAAGCTACTAAAGATAAAAATTTTATTTGTTTTTCACTCACTGTTTGTGACTTCTTTACGGGAAAAGTATTAGTCCTTGTATAACGTGAGCTTCATAAATTCACCTCTTGTGACCGTTCAAGCACACAGCAACAGTCTGGCTTGGTTAAGTGCACTGCTGGAACTTAAAAGACGATGCACTGCCTACATCGTCTTTTATTTTTGGTTTCATAATCACACATGTGGAATTGCGCCTTGGCCTATTCGGCACCTAATGCGCCTCCTTTTTGAATAGTGACAAACGGACCTTCGGACCAATGGGTTCCGTTTTCGGAACATTGAACCGTCGGCATAGTGGCATGTCGATCTAATGGAACATACCTGCACTATGGCATTTGGAAGGCCTTCAGTCATCCTGGAGAGGGCATCTTTCACAGCCAGGGTCTTCTGCATCAGAACTTCTAGTGTGGGTAGTAAAGTCCCATAAGGACAGTCGCCTTGTAAAATGTCCAGGGCTGCAGTCAGGGGCTTCATGGCGGTGCAGTACTCATGCAGGAACTGGTACTCTTTGTCTTTGAAGCACGGAACTCCCAGCTTGGTGCACAGAGTGTTCAGCTCATTAATGGGGATTTCTGCAATTCGCTTTACAGCATCAAAAAAGGAATTCCACCGTGTGGATGCTGGTACCAAAAGCTTTCTTTTGCTTACTTCCTCCACTGTTTCTGATGCAAGGGCAGATCTACTTGATTTGGTCCAAAGAGCAGTGCATTTTCCTGTGCTGCTCCTATACACGGCCTTGCTCTCTGCATTGGAAGTTAAATATTTCTCCACATCACTTGTGGAAATTAAATTGATGGTGTGTGAAGCACACCTGTAGTGCGGGGGAAGAGACAGCTGGTCATTACTTTCATCCTCAGCCGAGAGGATTTCTGACAGATCTAAAAAAGTGACGTCATCATTTGTGGGGGTGGACACTTCCTCCTCCGTCTCATCATCTGAATCTTTGACAGGCTGATACACTTTAAACGCCTTAACAAAGTTCGATCCATTATCAGTCACTGTTGCAACTACTTTGTTCAGTAGTCCATATGAAGAGTGAATGTTTTCGATTTCTGCACCAATCACATCATACGTGTGTCTACCTCGAATTCGCCGACATGCCAATGCAGCCTTATTGCGCTTTAATGTGGCTCTATTGATCCAGTGGAGTGTTACTCCCATATAGCTTCTGTTGTTAGCGGTCCAGATGTCTGCGGTAGTTGACACAAAGTCAAACTCATTTAGCGCGGCCTTCAGATTTTTCTCCATCTCTGCATACTCCTTCTCCAGGTATAATGAAAAATGTGTTCTGTGAGGCAGCCCTGCATTCTGAGTGGTTGGGATTTTATCTATTATGGCACGAAACGAGGGTGAGTCGACCATGTTTAAGGGCAGCATTTCCTCGACAACATACTGTCCCACCAACTTCTTCAACTCCCCCCCACTTACTGGTTTTGCACCGAAGTCCAGCCTTTGTTGTTTGGGGGTTGGCGGGGGACCTCCTTCTGCATTAGCAGCTCTCCGCTTCGCGCCATGTGGTACTTGCTCGGTAAGTTTGACCGTGCCGTGCTGCGAATCCAAATGTTTCTTCAAATTTGACGTGGTGTTCTTGAAGAAAGATAGCACTTTACCGCCGCCAGAAGAACAGAGTGTACATCGTGCCTTAAGAATGTCTCCTTTAGCCGACACAAACTGAAAATAGTGACGGTACTTCCAGCTTGAAAACGCGCATCCCATGGGCTCTCCACCCTCCATTATTGTTTTTTTTTCTGTTTGAGTCGCACGTGAGTTGTCTACGTGATTTGTTGACACCCGTGATACTGGTTGTCACTCGTCGTCACGAGTCACCACCGTCCGATAGGCAAGAGAAAGCCCAAATATATATTTTTACTAATGAAAATGAAAAAAAAAAAGTAACGCACAGTGACTTTGATGAGTAACTTTAATCAGATTACTGGTTTGTAAATAGTAACGCGTTAGATTACTACTGAAAAAAGTGGTCCGAGGCCAGTAACGCGTTACTAATTAACGCGTTACTGGCATCACTGCCCATGTCGCCTCTCCAAGGAAAAAGCGCATATGCAACTTGCTCTGTTCGGACCGACACAATCCGGATGTGACGCAGCGGGAGTATCCAATCGCGCCTCGAAAATGTAGTCAGATTGTAGTTTCGAAAATGCTTTATGGCACAGACACACACCCAAACATGGCACCGGCTAGATATAAACAGCCAGTTGCGAGGCAATTGTTGCATTCATCATGGATCAATCAACTGATAAGGGACCCAAGAGGCGACTGTCGGTGGAACAAAAGAAGAATGGACCAGAAAAGAGACCAGACACGAGTGAAAGGGGAACTATGCAACTTTTTTGGCTTGATTTAATATAACAAGCGTCATTGCGATGGTTCTATTATACATTTTTGTTCGATTGTTCGTTTTGCTTCGTGCTGCTTTTGAAATTGAAAGTACCCTTGGGTGAACTTTGTCTTCGTGGTATTCTTGATGTTGATAGTCTCTGTACAAATGTGTTTGCTCAACCATTTTGTTGTGAGCCCTGTAAAAATTGTTTTCTCGACCATTTTGTTGTGAGCCCTGTATGTTTCTAGCTTGCTTGGTTGCAACCATATAAACACCTTTGTTTCCATGGGTGTTTTGCTGTTCGTCTGTCCCGTCCCCCAGATACAGGCTGAATCCCCGAAGACAGGTTCTTGTTTATTTAGATTATTATGTTGGCCCACACTCTTACACTGATTGTTCTGTTCAACCTAAAATAAAACAATTATAATCTAGGATATAAATTCTCCCCGTCAACTATAAAAAAGGATGGATTCATGTTTATTGCAATACAAATACATCATTTTAAAAATGTATAACCTTGCCTGCACTTTATGAACATCTACTTCGGACATGGCTCGCGTGGAAGTGCATGGGGAAGGGTCGTCAACGAGTTGTTACGACAGTGTTGTAAAATATCTACTTCGAAGCTGTAGGGGGCGCTGTGTAGAGAAATGTGCATGCCAAACCAAGAAAACCGCGAAGAAATGCCCGATCCTGCATAGTGATCCCTTTAATGATTCGTTTCCGTGACCCAGTTCGCGTGATTCAGTTCGCCAAGAGGAGTCGTTCACTCGTTCGTTCATTCAGTCGAGTTTCCGGTAGCACTAACTCCACTGAGTCTGACTGACTCAGCTGAGAACCGTGCAACGGCGTGCATTCCATGATGCGATTTACCGCTACCGGAAACCTGGCTGAACGAACAAACGATTCGAGAACGACTCCTCCCAGCTCAGTCGAATTTCCGGTGAATCGATTCACCGGGAACTCGACTGAACTGGGAGGAGTCGTTCGCGAATCAGCCTAGTTTCCGGTAGCGGTGAATCGTGCTACTGGGAACTCGTTCGTTCGTTCAGTCGAGTTTCCGGTGAATCGAATGGTGAACGAGACGAACGAGAGAAACAAACCGGTTCGGTTCGTTCGTCCTAGAGACTCGTTCATTCGAACCGGTTCGCGAACGAACGAGCCAACACTAGCCAGAATCAATAGCCGAATCAATAACTCGAAGTAGTGCATGATATTCTTTCCAATACGTGGTAGATACAATTCTATGGGGTCAGAACAGTCTCATTAATAATGAATGCACGGAGGATTCACAAATGTATTTTGTGATTTATATATAAATTACTCTCTTCTCACAAATACATTTCAATGCACACACAAATGGATATCGGTATGTATAAATGTAAAATGTATCCATTAACAAAAATAAGTTTCGGATTTCGGATCCACACACAAATGTACCTTGTTTTAAATAAATGTAATATAAATCCATAAATATATGAATTAAAAAATATTTGCAATTTTCATCAAAATGTATTTGGATGTTGTTGCATTTATATACAAACTGTTAAACTTGAATTTACAAGACGCTTTATTTGTGAACTTGTTTGCATTTGCGTGTGAACTGGTCTGTGTTTATATGGGGATTTTTGAGACTCTCCTGACGTGGCTGGATTCACAAATGCATTTTTTTCAACAAGGAACTCTGTAGCCAATCAGAGCCTCCCTCGTTTTCAGCCAATCACATGAATGCAGTGACTGGGTTTTTACATTGTCGGTGCCGTTTAATACTTTAACGACACCGACAATCCCAAAACCGAGTCGAAACTAGATGGAAAAAGTATGTAGCTAAACGTGACACAGCTTTTACTTTTTCGCCACCTAGAGATTGTTATGTACGATCATTCAAAAAACCCATGTTATCCCATAGACGTTTGACATAGGGAACCGGGAGGCTCGGAGGCTGGAACTGCAGTCATGTGATTGGCTGAAAACGAGGGAGGCATCTGATTGGCTACAGAGAGTTCCTTGTTGAAGAAAATGCATTTGTGAATCTAGTGACGTCAGGAGAGTCTCAAAAATCCACATATAAATACAATCCAGTTCACACACAAATGCAAACAAATTCTTAACAAATATAACTTACTCAGTTGGGGAAATATTTTAAAACACAGTGATGCATGCCTAATCTTTAAGATCCTTAATGGGAAGGCTCCTCCACCACTCTGCACTTTTATACAGCAGAAGTCATCCAGCAGCAGAACCACAAGGTCTGCCTTAAGAGGGGACTGTGTAGTCCCTCTTAGGTCCAGTTCCTTTGGCCAACTATACTTTTCTGTGAGAGCATCTAAACTATGGAACCAATTGCCAGTGGACATTAGAAACTCCACCTCACACCATACATTCACACACCATCTTAAGGGCTGGCTTTTGACCATACAAAAATGTGAGCACCTCTCATAATACATTAATGTTTGTCTGCCTCTATATTGATCCCCTAAGGGTTGTATGGCTGTATGGTTATATGTCTTATGTTTTAATGTTTTAATGGAGCCAGTCCTATGGCATTATGTTTTATTACTGTATATCAATTGCTGTGTGATTTAATATGTTATTTTATTTTCAGCCACCATGTGCCTAGTATAACATCTTGCCAAAGGACTACAGTTGAAAATTAGCCTGCTGGCTAACACTGGCGCATTTACAGAAATGTTAATCAATGTGCACTGTCCTTTAAATAAATAAATACAAATAAATACAAATGAAAAAGCGTCGTGTTAATTCAAATTTAAGTTTGTACATAAATGTAACAACAACCAAAAAGAAATTGTGAAAATTGCAAATATTTTTTAATTAATCTATTTATGGATTTATATTACATTTATTTAAAACAAGGCACATTTGTGTGTGGATCAGAAATGTGTTTGTGAAACTTATTTTGTGTATGGATTTATTTTACATTTATACCGATATCCATTTGTGTGTGCATTGAAATGTATATGTGAGAAGAGAGTAATTTATATATAAATCACAAAATACATTTGTGAATCCTTATTCATTATTAATGAGACTGTTCTGACCCCATACAATTCCCTCCCTTTTGCTTCATAGTTACCATACCGAAATATGCCTACTTTGACAAATAAAGTGAGTTAAAAGGATTGGACTACTTTCTTCAAGAAAAAACGCAACAGAAATAAAATAATATATCAGGGTCCAATTTCCAACTGGGTTACACAACGTTGACAGATTATGTGTTGCGTGTGTTGACTGAGTGAGAGGTTGCGGTTGCACAGCTCAGGCTGCCGGACGGCGCTGCAAGGAACTTTAAAAAAACGCAATATTGTTATCCCACAGTAATCAGCCCGGCGGCCCCGAAACGTTAACAGCCAATGGGCAACGTGTGCGCGTGCGTGCGTGCGTGCGTGCGTGCGTGCGTGCGTGCGTTATTCGATTGCCTGGTAAACATATACGGTAATCAGGGCTCCAAACCGGTTCAAGGAACGAAAACGAAAATAATTTTACGAGGAACGAAAATGGCAACGAAAACCAAATGGTCTTCAACTGTTCCGGAACAATCAGTGTATGGTTCGTTCTTTGAATATTACGATAAAAATAAAAAATTAAAATTAACAGAGTTGTTTTTTGTTTTTTCTGATTTGGTTTTGAAGCCAAAAAGGGGAAAAAGGAATATACAGTAAACTGTATTTTTCTGTTTTTTAAATCAAACGGGAAAACTGAATAATCCAGTTGCTTGTTTTGTTTGCGTGATATTTAGATAAAACCGCAATGAATGCCGGGAAAAGGGCACGCAGATTAAAAAAAAATACAGATAAAGACGTTTCAAACGTTCCATCGAGTCTCTCGCATTCTACAATGGCTAGCTTTATTGTTTTCCGTGGGAGCCGGCGTCTTAGTCTGCGAGTGGACGATCTGGAAACTAAATCGGAACCTAGATTTATTCTTTGAAGGTTGTGCTCCACACAGAACCTCCTCACCGTCATAACGGAGCACTTTGGGGCCCCAGATTGCTTTAGAGCGGTACTGATCGCGTTGTGTATCTTTCCAGGGTCAAATAGTTCACGAATAAAATCAGCATAAGGTTCAAGTGCGGCCATAACTAAGGATAAATATAATTAGACAGTCTATTGCTGGTTTAGGTGGTTGGCTCTTTTTTCTTCGCTGCGTTCTGCCTTCTGGTGTAGCCTATAACTATAAATGTATCTATTTTTGTTTTTCTGTTTCATTTACATTTAGGGCATTTAGCAGACACTTTTATCCAAAGCGACTTACATCAGTTAATATACACATTTGACACACCGACGGCAGAGTCAACCATGCAAGGCGACAGCCAGCTCGTCAGGAGCAGTTAGGTTTAAGTGTCTTGCTCAGGGACACATCAACACTCAGCTAGGAGGAGCTGGGGATCGACCTAGCAACCTTTCTGTTACAAGACAGTAACAGGTTCTACCTCCTGAGCTAAGCCGATCCCTGTTTCGGGTTTAAAAAACCAACACAAACACAAATAAAATGCTGTTTATTTGTTTATTCCTTTTGCCCTTTTTCCGATTCAAAACCATATCAGAAAAAAACAAAAAACGACTTGTTTTTTTCTGATTTTGTTTTAAATCAGAATATTCAAAGAACGAACCATACACGGATTCGGAACAGAAACGTTATTCTTAAATCTCCAAAACCGGTTAATAACAGGTTTTTTCGTTCTCTATATAGCCTATAAAATTTCACAAAAGCATAGCCTATTTCATGAAAAAAAAGAAAAATATATATATTTCCGGTTGCCGCGTTCACTTCGCCGCCCGCTAAAGTCAGTTGTCACAAATTCCCACCACCATTCTGGCGAGAGGCCATATGCCATTTCAGCTGCGATCTTAAATAGGCCTTACTCACACAGTGAAATTGCCCTGGCCTTATGTCGTTTCAAAGTCGGGATTTTGAATGTTTGCACAATGAAATGTAGAGTTAAATTGGAGGTTGTTGGAGAGACTTGGGTATTTGTCAGCAACATAGAAAATACAACATTCGCTTATGGCGGGGTTAGAAATTATTGAGCGAGCCTCTATATCTGAGGATCTCCATGGAATTAGGTATCATACAATTTACAACCAGGTAAGGAGTTTCTAGCCCACTTATCCAGAAATTATTTTGATACAAAATTATATTTATCATAGAATATAGGCTACAGTCAGCAGCAGTCTGCCTGGTATGTGAGATGGATATCGAATATTTTTGGATACTGCCTTTGATTTATGATTTTTGCGCATTTAGACTACTGTGTAAATTAAGGGCAAATACCAATAGGACTGGCCCGAATTATTCGAATACTCGTTGGAAAATCAGTATTCTGAGCTTTTTTTCCGCGTATGTGACGTTACCAGAGCGAGGGAGGCAAACTATAAGCGACACCAAGCAGAGAAGCGAGAGAGGTGGAGGAAGAATATAGATCTTGTTTCCCTTTACTTTATAACACAACATCAGCGGGATCTCGGGAGGACAAGTAATGCTTAGCGAAATGCTAACCTTAGCTTAGTTGTTTGTTTACGTTCGCTGTAGCGCCGCGCCAATCAACTGTGACTGGCTTGCTGCAGAGCGTCTTGGGAATAGGCTACCCGGTCAATATAATGGATATAATATGGACACATAAGACAATCAATATTCTGTATTTGTTATGGATTTATTGTACAAAGTCCCTTCTTCTTCTTTTCGTTTCACTGAAGCGTTTATATGACAGTTTCCCATTTCATTACAAAGTCCTTCGCATTGTTGTTGAAAACTGCAAGGTCTTTTGGGCTGCAGGGGTTGGGTAGTAGAGTGCAGACAAGGCAGTGCTCCATTGTGTGGTCTGCTTCTCCACATTCACAGGTGGTTGGGCCAGTCTTGTAGCCCCATCTGACCAGAGCATCTTTGGATCGTCCTGTTCTTGTTCTGAGGCAGTTTAGTGTTTTTCATTGGGTCCATGATGCTTCTGCACCAGGGGGTAGTTTTTCAGTGGGGGGTATTCCCATGCCAGTTGGAGGTGGGTCATTCTGAAGTTATTCCATCCAGAGTTGGATTCTGGTTTCTTCCCGAGACTTTGTTAGGGGCTGGACATGGCTGAGAAAGCTTCTTCTTGACTTAAGCCGTTGGGCCGGAGGGTGGCATCCATGGAGGAGATGGCGTTCATCGATTGCAGATTTTGTTTTCTCGACTCGGCTGGTAACTTTCCGTCTAATATCAGAAGGGGCAATGCCAGCAAGGAGGTGGAGGTTGCTTGTGTTGGTGGGTTTCAAGCAGCCAGTGATCAGACGGCAGGTGTTGTTCAATGCTGAGTCAAGTTTCTTGGCATGGGTTGACCTCTCCCAAACAGGACATGCATATTCCGCAGAGGAATAGCACAGGGCCAAGGCAGTAGATTTTAATGTGTGTGCTGTGGCTCCCCATTTGGAGTTGGTCAGTTTCCGTAGGATGTTGTTTCGGGAACCGACTTTGGATTTTGTGTTTTTGATGTGTTCCTTAAAAGGTGAGGGTACGATCCAGGGTTACTCCAAGGTAGACGGGGTTGGTACAGTGCTCAAGTGGTGTTCCAGACCATTTGATGTTAAGTGGTCGGTTGGCTTCACGGTTCCTAAGATGGAAGGAGCAGACTTGGGTCTTTGCAGGGTTGGCATGTAGGTGGTTGTGCTCGTAATAGAGGAGTAGCTGATCTAGGGCTGTGGTGAGGTTTGCTTCTACTGCTTCAAACGAGTTCTCTTGAGATGTTACTCAGAGATCGTCGGCATAGATGAAACGCTCGGTGTCCTGGTCCATTGGCTGGTCGTTGGTGTAGATGTTATATAGGAGTGGGGCCAGCACGCTACCTTGAGGTAGGCCATTTCGTTGTTGTCGCCAGCGACTCTGCTTGTTATTCAGGACAACAAAGAAGCGCCTGTCTTTCAGGAGGGCTCCAATGAGGTCTGTGAGTGCCAGGTCTTTTGTCAGCTCCAAGATCTTTTTAAGGAGGAGGCGATGGTTCACAGTGTCATATGCGGCAGACAGATCAACAAAGACAGCTACTGTTACCAGTCCTTTCTGGAATCCATCCTCAATGTGTTGAGTGAGCTTCAGGAGTTGGCTTGTTGTAGATTTGCCAGGTCGGAATCCGGCTTGTTGAGGGATGATGGCTGGTTCAGCAACAGGGGCAAGCCTGTTGAGAATCAAGCGTTCAAACAGCTTGTAGAGGTGGCATAGCAGAGAGATTGGGCGGAAGCTCTTTGCATGCGCTGGATCTTTGCCTGGTTTGAGAAGGGCAATAATCCTGGTTTTCCTCCAGATCTTTGGGATGGTTTTTGTCAGCATGCATCTATTCATCAGCTGGAGAATCCATTTCCTCATCAGAGAGTCAGACAAAGTCCCTGAAAAGATGCACATTCCAGGATGAATTGAAAAGCTCCCGTAAGGGCTGAGATGGCAGAGAGGACAGCTGATTTGGAACGGAACAACAGCTGTATGCTTCCACGGGGAAAAACTAAGGCTGAATCCGAATACTCATACTTGACTGCTATATAGTATGCATTTTGTAGTACGCCACAACCATAGCGCGTCCGAATGCTCAGTACGCATTGTGTAGTAAGGAGAACGTTTCCGAATGCGTACTACCGCCACAGTAAACAACGGAGTTCACTACGCTATCCCACTGTCACGGAACAGACGAGGGGACCCAAATGCTGGACACAGGGAGACGGAGACGGAATAAAGGAAAGGGGTTTATTCCGTAGACAGGCGAGTAGTCAGACAAGCAGGGATCAGGAACCAGCGGGGTAGTCAGACAGGCGGGGATCAGGAACCGGTAGGAGAGTCAGACAGGCGAGGATCAGGAACCAGAAGGAGAGTCAGACAGGCAGGGATCAGGAACCGTCAGGAGAGTCAGACAGGCGAGGATCAGGAACCAGAAGGAGAGTCAGACAGGCAGGGATCAGGAACCGGCAGGAGAGTCAGACAGGCAGGGGGTCGATGACAGGCAAGCAAGGGAGCGACGGCAGGCGGGTAGTCAGGCAGGCAGGGGTTCGGCGACCGGAGAATACTAGAAAGGGAAGGAGAGAGTTACTACGGGGACAGGCTGCTGTAATACTTGAGAATGCTGGTAGGACCGATACTAACTGTAAAGACGTAGCGACGAACTGGCGCCGGCTGATAGGAAATCCCCGGCTGATGTAGGGACGATCATCAAGGATAATTATGTCCAGGTGCGGGAGAAGGAGGCCAACCAGCGTCCCATAGCCACTAGATGGCGGCATTGGACCGCGTAGCAGGACGCGACGTGACACCCACAATGCAACCGGAGTCTGGTAACGAACGATGAAGAGATGGCTGACCCGACACCACCAGAAAGACGTCGTAGAAACCGGCGAAAAAAAGAGACATTAAAAAGAGTAAAACAAGTAAAGTAAGTAATTACGTAAAAAGAGACATTTTTTATTTAATAGCAACGATGACAAGACGGAAAACAGGTAACTTATCACGGTAATTTTGCATCTGAGGGGAGATACGTCATCTCCAAACATCCGGTGGAGTTTCGGCGGTGTTCGGAAGCGTTCGGAGGCGTTCTACGCATAGCTGTAGACCGTACTACACAGTCAAGTGTGGTACGGTCAAGTAGTAGACACTGAACAGAAATACTATGTACTAAGTGTTCGGATTCAAAACTCCAACTTACTTAGGCCTACTAATTAACGTTCAAAAGCTATTAAATCTTCAACAAAATATCCAGATACTGTCAATATAGGTATTATTAATGTTATTTTTGATGGTGTTTTTCTGGAACGAGTACTATTCGAATATTCGCTCGGAAAACCAACGAGTATTCGAAGCCTGAAAAATGGCATTCGGGCCAGCCCTCAATACCAATGACTAGGTCTATTGTAAGGTATCGACCACGAAAATAGACTAGGCCCAATAACACTGCCGGAACGTTAAGAACAAACATTATTTTAATCATTTCAATCGTTCCGTTCTTAGCGGAACGATTGAAAAATAATTTAGTTTTCAAGCCCTGACGGTAATATTCATACTGGTTTGAAAAATACATTTGATAGTATTTCCCATCTTTGCTGAGCAAGAGTTTTATTCGAAAGTTCAGTGAAGGAAAGTTTTACGGTACTGTCATGCAACTACCCGATGTCAAGTGGACTGGGAGGAATTGATTGCGGGTCTCTCTTCATATATCCATCTTACCAAAGATATTTTATTACTGTCCTTTTCAACACAGTCTGATCTCACTAAAAGGCGGGCAGCACAAAACAGCAATATCGACGAGGTGCGCAATGCATAGAGAAGAAAGAATACCAACGTTGAATTTGCAACATTTTACAACAAAGTATTCTAAATCTTCCCATACATGGACACGTAAGAATTTTGCGGTTTTCACTGGCTACAATGTTGCATCTGTGGCCACTGGTAACGCAACCACAAAGAAGTAAACTCTACAGGGTTATTTTTCATCATTATTATGTTTTTGTTTTTTTAAGGCACAGCAATCCGGGGCTATTCCCAAAAGATCCAGGGCTATAGCCTTGAATGCCCAGGTCTAACGACGCGCCTGGTGAGAAGTTACACACATGGCCCCGTCCTCGTCAGATACAGCCATTTATTCTAGAATAAACCGGCATCGCTGAAATTCGCTGCAGCACTGGGACTCTGGGTGAAAAGAGCAAACCGGCGCGCTCCGGCTCCTCGTCCTCTGCAACAGACAAGGCTTGTTCAGCTGCAGCCGCTGCAGCCTCCTCTTGTATTCGTGTCAATTCTTCCTGGCTGTATGCTGGCTCGTACAAATAGCCCTGAATGTCCGAATCCAACAATAGATTTTCAAAATCCATTTTGATTGTTTCACGTTGCAAAATTGTTCTCTTGCTAAGCGGTGAAGAAACATGGAGGCCATTGTGTTTACATCTCGTACGCGAGCTCCCGCCCCCCCCCTCATTCCTTATTGGTAGCTCACAAATTTGCGGAACCAGTGGTTTGTCGTCCTCGGCCCTTCAAGCAGGCAAGCAAAGTTTTACTGAGATGATGTCAAACGCATTTCAGTAGAAAATTTGATCAGGAAAGCTGGGCCAAGGGAAGACTGGGTTAGACTGAGGGAAAAATAACTTTTTTTATATATTACAATAGCGATTTTATAATGATAGAACGCCGGTTCTGAATCGGTGAAGTATCCCTTTAAGCAGTGCATTACTATTGTACATATTACTCATGTACTTATTATGTTCCCCCTTGTGTTGGCTTTAAGGTGACGTGGAATTATAAATGAAGGCAGCTCTGTGAAGATCTCTGTCTGAGTCACCATGTGGATCCGGCAGACCTCCTGCAAGTTTAGAACATTCTGGTGCATACTTCTGTTTGTGTGTATGTGTGTTTATGTGTGTGTGTGTGTGTGTGTGTGTGTGTGTGTGTGTGTGTGTGTGTGTGTGTGTGTGTGTGTGTGTGTGTGTGTGTGTGTGTGTGTGTGTGTGTGTGTGTGTGTGTGTATAAGCTATGTTACAGTGGCAATTATATTAGAAATAGTGTACAATTAACTGTATTAATATTAGTGCCTCAAATAGTATTAGCTACAAGTACGAAGTTATGTTGACATTAAGCAGTAGTAGACAATACTACATGCATTTGTATTGTCTATTTTTCTATCTTTCAGATTTAGCAGGCAGTTTTGGAAAAATGTACAATTTACATGAGCTCTAGCAGTGTTAGTCATAGTTGTTGAAGTGGTACATTGAGCGGGCCAAATAAATGTTTATGTGAATCACTGAAATAAAATACATCTTTAGCTAATGATGAATTGTTGAACTGCAAGGAATCATGTCAATATCTTAAATTGATAGGGAAACAGAGAATGAGATGCAAATGTACTGTGAGTTAGAAACACACCATGCCTTAATAACCGACCAATAAGGCCAATCCATTGGAATGTGTCTCTGCTGACCATAAACGCTTTGTGAAATACATTTGATCAAATCCTCATGAATTGATGTGGCATTATAATAAATATTAATAATAATAATAATCAATTATTTATTTTTGCTTACAAGGTTTTGTCGGTTGTGACATTTACATTCTACGCTCGTATACTTTTGCATTAATGATCAATAACTGTGTGATGAATATTGACTCACAGAGCCAATGTGAAATACATGATGAATATGGCCACTGCAGCAGCCTCTATGAACAGTGGTGGTGGGAAAAGTCAGAGCAACCAGGGATTATACATAACGGCATGCATGCTTTACAAGGCTCTGTGTAAGTGGCCTAAACACAGTGATTCTCAAAGCATAATCTTTTCTAGGAGCTGCACCTACATTTTAGAATGAGTAAATCATGGGTAAGGCAACTGAGATGACAAAACTTTGAATAATTCAG
Source organism: Gadus chalcogrammus (assembly GCF_026213295.1). Taxonomy (NCBI): domain Eukaryota; kingdom Metazoa; phylum Chordata; class Actinopteri; order Gadiformes; family Gadidae; genus Gadus; species Gadus chalcogrammus. The sequence goes on along the minus strand of NC_079422.1, from coordinate 2,885,342 downwards.
AATATATGATGATAATATTTTAGGCCACATCAGCTTGCAGGTTTTAAAGTCTACTTAATCCTGCACTCCTTGTTTACCCCCCTCCCTTCCCTCTTCTCTCTTCTCTCCTCTCCCCCGCTTGTCTGCCTATTTTTGCAGCCTCGATCAGTCTTTTCATGGCTATCAACAATGTGAGTGAAAAATACAAGTGCAATGAGAAAAGCCAAAATTACACCACCCCAAAGAGCTTTCTCCAGCAAATCAACTGTACCGGAACCTTCAACAGAAGAGTTGCTCTCAGCTCAAATACAAATGAAATGCCTCGAATTATGGAAGTAAATCTGTGCCATCGGGTATTGAAAATAAAAACACAATGAATTATAAGCACTGAATATTTATGCATTGAAATAACCTATCTGAATTTTTTGCCTCTGAATGTAACTCTTTAGATTTTCAATATATCATATTCACCTTTATTTTTCAATGTTAAAAAATTCAACGTTAGAAAATTCAACTCAAATATTTTCAACGTCCCAAAATTCAGTCCGCCAAAGTCACCATCAAAATTCAATGTTACGAAATTCAGTGTTGACATCCGGGGACCCAAGAAAGAGCAATCGATCCTAGATTCTAGATTGCGGTCAAACGAGTGGGCGTGTCATTCTCGTTGGATACCTGACTCTCAGGCAGGAAGGCAAAACAGATTTAGCCATGTCCAACAGCAGCAGTAATGGTGCTTTGGTGAGTACATTTTTCTATATATATATGCCATTAGTATGGGTTGTTTCTGTAAGATTCAGCAATGGACAATACTAACGGACACTTGTACATAAGAAGGACGTCGAATTGAAAATTAGGGTATTTCGGAATTTTGGACCTGGGCCTGATTCCCAAATTAGCCTTGGTGTTCTTTATCATTGGAGACTAGGCTAGCTAGGCTAGCGCAAGTCAACGGGCATATTTTGATGCTGGTTTATAACGTCTTTATTGAAGATTTCAGGGGACAGTTGTAACAGTCAGATTTATAATATGTAGCGCCCCTCTTTTGTTTGGTTATACGAGATAACGTGCAGTGAAGAAGTGCGTGCTCTTCCGCTCTGCAAGAATAAACAGCAGTATATGATCGAAGTCTCCCTTTTTATATGAGTTATTTAGTAACTGATTTGTTGGAGGCAGGAATCCCAGACTTTCCACCTGTGTGTTAAATATATATAGTGCCGTGGAGACCTGTGCCCTATACCACGAAGCTCGCTGAACATACCCAGGCTTTCTTGGGAAAACCTGGCTCGACAGAGCCGCAACTCGCAATCAGAGTTAGATGGTACCACGAAGCTCACTTTAGATTCAATTAGTTGAATCTGAGTTGTTTTGAGTTGTTTTCCGCTTTAGGTTCAGTGCGCGTTCACGTGAAAGGGGCATTTTTTTCTCACCTTTACGATAGATCAAGCAGTCTATATGTGTATAAGTGAAAAGATTCTGCATATTGTCGATAAAATAACTATGCCAAATGCAGAATTGTTCGCCATTAATCCAAATAGAATGATGATGATTTAAAAATGCATAAGCAACGTCCATCCTGCCTTATTCTATCATTTAGGGAATTCACTTTAAATACACCCTATTTAAGAAATTTATGGCATGTTTTCGACCGCTGAGAGGTAGCGGCTCTAGCGTAATGGATTGGTATAAGACCCGAACGCCAGCGACCGGGGTTAAATTTCGCCGGACTTTCATCATGCATTTTACCCCCATAGATGTGGTGCCAGCACGGCCTTGAAAATATGGGTTCAAGTTCGAAATAAGCACAAAAATATAATTCCATAAGCTTTAGTGAATAAGTATTCCATATGCATGAGAATTAGGACTTTTTAAGCTTCACATAAATTTGGATCACTTGGGAGTCGAACCCCCCGCGCAGAAATTCAAGACTGACGCGCTACCTCCACTCTAGCACACTGTCACGGAGATACAATGCGCAACAGTAATCATTGTCTACATAAGGTCCAAAAGGACGATCAAATAACGAACACCCTCTGATGAGAATCTGTATCTCTCATGAAGAACCCCAATTTCGTTGTTTGCACAATGACAATAAAGTCTGAAATCTGAATATCGTCAGACAATGCCAAGGGATCGGTTCTGTCCCGTAAAACCCTCTGTCTCCGGAGAGACGCCTGTACGAGAAGTGCGCCGGGGTCCACGGGAACACCCACAAATGTTGACGCCATTGTCAGAGGAGGGGCTAGTGAGCTGCGCACGCCGATTTAAGTAGCCGATCTCCGGCTAGACTAAGCCGAAAAACTGCTCCCGACCAGGTTTGGTTGCGAGCATAAGTCACCATGGTGATACAGCGACGCTAAAAGAGATCGACTTTCGTGGTACAACTAACCCAGGCTTGGAGCTCAACATACCTCGCTAACCCTCTAAGCGAGCTTCGTAGTACAGGGCCCTGGCGTGGTATGGTGAAAAGCTTACTTTTAGTATACTAAAAGTACCGTGAGGAGAATCTCGCATCTCGCTCTGTCACGTTAAAATTGTACCGGGGGCGAAAATTGTACCGGCCTACGTCATCAGTTGTTTACATCTTGACAACCTGCCTGGCAACAAACGACGCGATCGTCTGTTTCCGGGCAGGTTGCAAAAAATATTCGGCTCATGTTTCCAAAAGACGAAATAACATAATACAGATAACGGATCGCTAGATAACACTATTATAACACTATTTGTGAATGGGATTATGCATGTGTGGGTTTATATATGCAATAGCTAATAATTATTCTAAATATCCAATAATACAAACATTTTATTTTGAGTTATATTATTTCAATGCATAAATATTCAGTGCTTAGAATTCAATGGGTTTTTATTTTCAAAATCCGATGGCACAGATTTACTTCCATAAGTGATGCACAACACTGCTTAGAGGGCTCAAAATTAACACTCGCCAAACTGGGTAAAGTAGTCTTAAGTTATTGAGTCCGCCCGCCACGACACATCTTGTCCTTCAGCTGCAGAGAGCTGAGAGCAGTCAACAGTAGCCTATAGACACATTTTGAAGTAAGCCATGGAAGAACTACTCAAAAACATTCACAACAACCAATTTAATTTATCCAGGTAATTTATAACAGGTCTGGAACACACAGGCCATCGAAAAACCATAACGTCCCCAGCGGTCAGCCGAACGTGATGTTTGCATTACCTGAACTCTATGGGACAAGAGACTGCCATTCCCCAATTGAAGATGGTGATTTTCAACTGTGCAAAAATTAATGTATCTTTCGCCAGACCAAACCGTGTGATCCACATCTATACGAACTATGCAACATCTTTATGGCTGGGTCCAATCTCACTCTAGCAACAGACCCATATCAGGCAGTGAATTTGTACATGCACCTCAGAGAGGCCATCAGGGCATGTGTGTAGGTCAGACGTATTTAGTTGTGTCTTGTGTTGAGCTTCGAAGTGGCAGGATTTTTTGGTCACATAAATAATTCACCTTGCTGTCCTTTTCCTTTATAAGTTTCCTTTAAAGCATTAAAGCATGAAATTGGTCAAGGGGCCAGATTTTTTTCAAGAGAGACCTCAGGGGGCCGGATTACACTTTCGGACTGAAAAGGCCTGAAAAGGCCAAACACTGCCTCAACACATGGATAGGTAGGCTATTTTAAATTAGGCTTGAAGGCCTAAGACATCAAAAATAAATTGCATTGGCCACAAAATAGCCTCACAATGAGGCCTACAATTACATAGCCTAAAGCAGGAGACAGCTCCCCTCTAACTGTGTGTTCACACCAAACGCGAAATCTTTCGCCCGTTCGCGTTGTCGCCGAAGTTTTGTCGCGCCACACATCATAATCTGTCGCTGTGCAAGTTTTGTCGAATTTGTCGCGCCACAACAAGATAACCACCATTGCATGTCTTTACCTTTTGTGGAAGAGGGAGAGACGTCGGAGGACCCGACGCAGTATATTCATAATATTGTAATGACCACGGAAGAGGCAGTGAATGAAGTATTGAATAGACAGAGATTTATTAGATAGGCCTACCTAATAAACCGTTGGAACACACAAGACCGGAAACATAGCAACGCCGGTAAACAAACCCAGAGAAGCCCAATCCCTATGAGAGCTCCCCGCGCTACGGCCATCAGGAGGCGCACAGAGCTTTTGGCCGTGAAATACAATTATAGTATATTATATAATATTATATATAGAGCTCTGGGAGTCGCAAACGGCAACATTCACTTTCTCCTCCATGCTGCAGTTCACCCTGGACTGCACTGCACTGAGTTTGACGGTTGAACGCTGATTGGCTGTTACGTTACACATGTGACTCAGTGGCCACGCTGTTGAACGCTGTTTGGCTGTCATCACGCGAAATTCGCGTCAAAGTTCAAATATTTGAACTCGAGCAAATTTTTCGCGCGACAAATTCTCGTGAACGCGCTCGCCTGTGCACGGCAAAAGTGTGGTGCGACAAATCAAAACTTGTCGCCCGTTTTTCTCTTTCGCAAAAAATTCGTCCCCAAAACGCGTCTTTACGTTCACTTTGTATGGGATCCTGTCGCCCCGTCGCGTTTGGTGTGAACACACAGTAAGAACTTAACATTTTCCTATCCATGCAAGTAGCCTAGATTTATAAATGAGAAACGCAACAAAATAGACTAGGTGCCAACAAAACACATTTCCTATTCATAACACAAGTGTAAACTGTTAATTACTTTTATTTTATTTATTGAAGACTTGCACAGGTGAACTAGGCGATCGCCTAGGGCTGCAAATGCGTTGGGGTCGGCAAAAGTGTTGGGGGTGCCCCCTGGTGGCGGCCTTAATTGATGAATACATTTTAATGAAACAAGCGTGTTTTCTAAACACGTTTCGAAATGGAATGGAGAATGGGGGATGAACAGTTATTGAATCGTAACAGACCAGCAGCAGTAACAGACCAACTGACGGATTCCAAAAAAACCCGTAACCCTGGCATCCCTGCTTTAAAGTCATAGCTCAACATCTCTAGCTTTTGGCAAATGTTATATTCCTTTAAACGATAGTTTAGAAACACAGAAATTAGGGGGGGCTTTATAGAAAAAGCCTGTAAAAAGTAAATCAAATGTGTATCAATTTCAGTACTTTACTTTAACAAATGTATCACTTTTTTCAGTTAAAATTGTATTGAGCAAAAAAGGTAACTGGCTTCAGTAATTAAATGTGAATACTTATTCTGAGTCTTTGATGATAGAATATCATTGGATTTCAAAAACTCGGAACTTCTGATGGCCAATCAACATGTTACCGACAGAAAAGCATTTTGAAATTATCTGTGCATTTACAACCTGTAGTTTCAAATACTGAGAGAGGGGTTAAAAAACGACAACAAACGCTATTCATGTTTTTGTTGAGACTGGAAAATCTTTTATTAATGTAACTAAATTGCCATCCCGTATGTGAAACTCTGAATAAACAAAAAATTTCCAAACAAGTTTGGTGCCGTTTCCTGATATTTTAAGGCCATATTTTTCACTGGCCACATTAGCTGGATGAAAAACTTAACAATGCATTAATAATTGTACTTGTTCAAGAACAATTTACTTTATTGTTCTTGTAATCAGACTAGCATTACTTTTCATACCATGACATGTTCCTGCAGTCTTCTTCTTAATGTCACATGATGTTGCTGTGGTTTCAAGACAGCTGATTGTATACAGCAGGGGTTGACGTCGTCCTTCCGGTTCAAGAAGGATGACCTGAAACCTGTATAAAATCAGCTGTCTTGACACCACAGCAACATCATGTGACATTTAGAAGAAGACTGCAGGAACATTAACAATTAAAACAATGTCAGGGTATGAAAAGTAATACTAGTTGTATATTATGTACACTATCTATTATTATCTACACTAGTAGTTAGTTTCGTCGTCTGAGACGTCTCGCTAGCCTTCGTGACACTCCTCTGGGATCGAGCTCGAACAACAGCACATCCTCTTTCCTCACACGCAGTCCATGCTCCCTGCATTTAGCGTACATCCATCGGTACCCGTGAAGCTGTCCTGAGTACTGCAGTTGGTCGCTAATAAAATCCACCAGGACCGACAGGTCAGAGTACGCCTTGTGGCGAGAGTGACCCTATCTCGCAGTATCCTCTTCAGATGTCTCTCACTTATGTGGAAGGCGTGCCTACTGGCAAGTATTGATTTGATGTCTGAATATTTGAGGCCAAGCTCAAAATAAACGTTAATAAATCTCCCAAGCTCCATCGTTGTGGTTGTTAGTTTTTCCTCTGACCCGGATGTTAAATTCTGACCCGGAACTTGGTTTGCGATATCTCGCAAACCATTTATTTATTTTTCTCTCTGCTTTTATTTATTTATTTTTCAACCAATTTTTTTTTTTCCTCCATGTCCCTTGGGGGGCTCCGTACCATTACTGCTGCTGTTGCCGTTGGACATGGCTAAATCAGTTTTGCCTTCCCGCGTGAGAGTCCGGTATCCAACGAGAATGACGCGCCCACTCGTTTGACCGCGATCTAGCATCTAGGATCGATTGCTCTTTCTTGGGTCCCCGGATGTTAACACTGAATTTCGTACATTGAATTTTGATGTTGACTTTGGCGGACTGAATTTTGGGACGTTGAAAATATTTGAGTTGAATTTCTTAACGTTGAATTTTTTAACATTGAAAAATAAAGGTGAATATGATATATTGAAAATCTAAAGAGTTACATTCAGAGGCAAAAAATTCAGATAGGTTATTTCAATGCATAAATAATCATGTTAAAGGTGGAATTAGGGTGCACTCACACTAGGCCATCTGGCCGTGGCCGTTGGCCGTTTTCACACCTAACCGTGCTCAAATGGCCCCATTGTTCTCTGGCCTGCACTCACACTAGGCCATCTGGCCGTGGCCGTTGGCCGTCGCAGCTGTGGCCTGGCCACGGAAGGCTCTTGTACATACGTCATCACGTCGTAACAGGTCATCACCAAGCGTCCGCTGCATGGACCATAATAAAGTCTGCCGCCAGTCAGAGTTTTAACAACAATGGACAACAACACAGAGAACACACCAACAGTTGAACTGCTTGACGCGATGTTTACCGTTTAATGGGAAAGAAGGCTCGTCGCCTTTATTATGTCCGTGGTCGTCGCATTGACTGTACGTCATCCAGCTCAGGTTGCGTAGCCGTGCGTGTGCGCGTGTCGGCTCATTAGCATCTGTACCGTAGTGGCCCATGCCGTAGCAGCACACCTCTCCCAAGTGGCCAAATTGGCCTGGCCTGGCCGGACTGGCCACACTCACACTGGCAGATTTGAGCATGGTTAGGCCACGGCCAGATGGCCTAGTGTGAGTGCACCCTTAGATAATAATCGGTTATGAACAAGAACACTTCAGAAGAAACACTTTATTTAAATAAGAAACACTGAACCACACATCTAAAAATACACACGCACGCATCTAAAAATACACACACACACACTCTCTCTCTCAGCTTTTGAGAGAATGGTGGAGAATCACATCTTCTCCACCATTCCGCCAACTTTGCCTCGCTCTCCTCATGCCTCGCCTGCTCCCTGGCACTCTCCTCTTGGAAGGGGTGTCTGGGGTGGTGGAAGAGGTGCCTGGGGTGGAGGAGCATGAGGGAGAGGTGGGGGGGGGGGGGGGGGGGGGGCTGGTGGCAGTGGACTCAACGAAGTCCTGAAAGAAAACGAATAAGAAGGAATTAGGAATTATATGCCAGAACTGGTTGATATGGCCATATGTTATGTACAATATATAATAGCTATGTACACAATATAGTACTGCCAAAAAATACATTGATTAACCATGTAATATTACTAATATAATATAATATATTAGTATATATAATAATACTTATAGAATATTACTAATATAATATATTATTATATATACTATTATTTATATAATATTACTAATATAATACAATATATTAGTATAAAGCTTATTTTTAACCTGGAGTCACTAGAACAAGGAAGATCTGGATATCATACGACATGATATGCAGCCCGGTCTGCAGCCCGGTCTCACTGATTTTAAAATCCAAACCATATCACTCTGTGACGGAAGCTTGCAATCAGAATCAGGCAGAAACCAAACAAAAAAAACGTCACTTTGTTGTGCTTGAGCGCATAAAATCACAATAACAACACACATTCTTGTGGCCGTATGGTGCAATTGCGATTATTTAGGTAGTTGTCATTCCATTCTATTCGTCCTGACCTTCTCAAAGGGTCAAAAGTAAATTGTCAAAATTGTACAATGGATTCTCAAAATACCAACCTCTTTTTGTCTCATTAAGATTATTTTGTAAATTTTGTATTAATACATATTTCACTTGCATAACAAGATCAACAGTGTTTTCTATATTTTGGTACCAAGATTACACATTATAGCCCTTGCAGTTGTTAAGATATATTTACTCTGGGTATGTTCTTTTCAGAGGAAAACTTGGCCTAATGAGGAGTTTAAAAGGGGGGCTTCTGTTTCTGAGGTATTTCTGTTTGAGCAAGTTTCGTTGGGAAGCAGTGATTGTCAGTGTTAATATGTACACAGCAATCAGTGCTTTATCTTCAAATTTGTATTCAATGTATCATCCCTGGTGTCTGATAAGGAGCACAGAGCCCTGTTGGAACCTGGGGCCCGTTTCAGAAAGCAGGTTCAACGAACTCCAAGTTAAAAACTTAACTCTAGGTTGACCAACTCTGAGCTGTAAAACTCTGAATTTTCGGTTTCAGAACAGGTGATAACGCTTAGTTCATTCAACTCTGAGTCAAGGTAACTCTGAGTGAAGCTCGTGCATGAGGATATAAAATGCCCTCATCAATGGAACACAGATAACATGATTCACCATGGCAACAAGTACTAACAAGCCTCGATCCTCCTACTTCTCCCCAGCGGAGTTGCAAATCTTAATGACTGCATATGTAGAAAGCGAGCATATCTTTTTACTAAAAAGCAATACTATGGCAGCAGCCAAAAAGCGGGAGCTCGCGTGGAAAAAAATAGCTGACCGAGTCAGAGTATTTGAGAAAAAGAAAATGTTTTCTCTTGAATGTTCCACTTATTCAACAATTATATTCCATATGTGTGTTTGTGCGCACAGGTGCAACCCAACAGGCCCCAAACGGACTTGGCTGCAACTAAAAATGAAATATAATTTATAAAAATGTAGTTCAAACAGATAAGGTATAATTTAAGTACAAGCAATTGTGATGTTGTTTAGCCTGCCCTCATTAAACAGCATTTAGTGGCTGCATTCAACATGTGATAGATATATTTAAGTAATTAGGGAAATCTGCTAAACAAAGAAAAATCCCAACACTGCCAGTATTTAATATTGTCTATATGAAAGCAACACCTAAATGCCTTTTATACATACAAGTCTCCAAATTTGTGTTTTATGGTTATCTTAAAATTTGACCTCCATTATAGCCAACAGAAAAAAGGCAGAGTCAGTTAGAAATTATTGAAGCATATCATGTCTCTAACAGCTCTTCCATCTCGTGCATCAGCAGGGGGGTCAGGATTATTATCTGGATCATTGGGGGAAAGAGTAGGACATTGTTCTCCTCTAATAGTGGCAATGTTGTGGAGAACCAAACATGCCACTATAATGTCACAAGCCCTTTCTGGGGTGACCCTGAGCCTTCGAAGGCACTGTAACCGGGCCTTGAGCATGCCGATGGTCATCTCCACTCTGGCTCGTGTCCTGCAGTGAGCCAAGTTGTAGTGTTGCTGTTGGCAAGGGTCAGGGTCAGGGTAAGGGGTCAGCAGATAGCGCTGGCAGGGGTACCCTCTGTCTCCGAGAAGATAACCATCAAACTCTCCTATGATAATACAAGATACACTTTATTGTTTCAGTTGTAATAGGAGGAAACAAAATATTGATCATAGGATATAACTATATACTGGATATATAAACTATATATATAAACTCACCACGGGCAAATCTGGCACTCAGTGTAGACTCACGAAACATTCGTGAGTCATACACAGACCCAGGCCACTTCGCTTCCACATTATTTATCATGTGGGCTGCGTCACATATGATCTTCACAGTGGAGAACAGTAATTAGCTGTATAGTGAAGCATATTTCATTTGGAATGTTAAAGGCTACTATTTAGGCCTACCTGTACATTAATGCTGTGGACAGATTTCCTATTCACATAATCTCCTTCATTTATTGAAGGAGCTATGATAGGAATGTGAGTGCCATCTATGCAGCCAATCACACCTGGAAACCCTAAAATATATCAAATTGACTGATTAGTGCTTCAAGTCTCAAAGCTTTATAACATAAATGACAAATGACTACCTCGTCGTGAGCTATTGATGAAGCTGGGCCATGCGCCTGGATTATCAAAACTTTGTTCTGATAAAAGATTAGGAATCAAGAAAAAAACAATATTTACCAAAGTTATGATGATAATGTTTGAATATCAATACTGATGATTGTTACCTTTGTGTACAAGGATGTTGTATTTGTATTTGTCATACTTCTTGTCTTCTAGGTGTATTGTGACATTGCCCCTTTAAGACAGGTTCTCTCACAAGCCAATCGAGATCTGGAAAAGGCATCTGCCAAATTGTTGGGTGTGCAAAATAAATTGGAGGTAAGGAAGAACAAATTATACTCACCTTTATATCAATCAATGTTTGGAGACTTGGAAGACCTGGACGCAAGCCTCTTGCACTTCACATCTCAGTTCAAAAGAGCAATGGCCGACAAAGTCAGTTGTCTCACACTAACCAGACTATAGAGCTGGCCAAAGCGGCTGGTTCGAAGGGCTGGAGGTGAGGGGGGGATGTCTCACTATTTCTGACCTGGCACAGTTGAGTTCACCAAGATGAAATGGAGAGTGAGTAGCATTAATGTGATGTTGATCTGATATCTCATGGTTGAGAGTTGAAGGGTGTCACTCAGGGAAAGAGGATCCTATAGTGTGGCCCAGCAGCATACAAAGAGCTTGGGCAAGCTTTCAGAGAGGGCTGTTTCACACACAATGCATGGCTGGACCGGGCGGCCTGCGCTGGCTCAACTGGTGTGGCTGGCAGTGGCACCCAATGGCATCTGAGTGAGGTGGCGAGACACAATCCATTCAGGCTGGGAAGCAAACTGGCACTTCATCTGAGTGTCTCTCCATTGTGTAGTAAACACATACACCCTAACCCTCCTTTTTAATAACCTAACCGCCACTTTTTATTTATGGTGTTGTTGATTGGTGTTGTTGATTTCTGCTTTTAATAGAAAAAGCATTCAGGCAATCCTAAATGATAACCAATGTTTCATTTTCAAATGCATCCAGTGGCTAAGTATTCATAATTTGGATGTGTTCAAATATAAAATAAATCATTGCCATTTCAGTGGTCACTTTCTATATTTGACTTTTTCATGGCATAAAATAAATGTGGTTTTCATTGAATACTTTTTGCTTTTCAAGCATATCAAGATAAATGTTTCGTCTTCATGGCATTGACCTGGAAGCAATGGTGTTTAGACTAATAAATCAGAGCGTCTATATTTAATCATTAACTTACCTCAAAGCCTCAACAGCTGTTGGAAATTAACAATGTCTCACCGCAGCCTGAGTGATATTACAGGCAATCGATAATGCATTAGAGTAAAATTATAGCGATTTTTAACTGTCTGAGAATTTATTATGCCACATATTCTGGATCCTGGAGCCTGTTTGTTAGGAAGGGCCGTTATTTATCGTTGTATGGGGCTGTCACAGAGTTGCTTTTGAAGGCCTAGATAAATGCTAAATTGATGCTGAGAACCCTGGAGCAAAATTTTCACAGGCAGTTTAGGTTAATGTCAGTGATATATATTTACCATTTTAAGTGTTCTTAGTTCAATGAAGTGAGGGGGATGCTAAAACATTCTTACATATATATGTACTGACTGTTTCATTCCCTTGGTTTGAAATCCGTTGACTGTATGTTGCAACCTTTTAAGCTTTGATTAGTGTTTGATCCACATGGTTCCACAAATGTACAAATCTTTATTATTTTCCTTGCAACCCACAGTTGAAGCGGAGGACGATGTCCTGCTAGCAACAGCATCAGTCTCCTACCTGGACGTACATACATACTTCCTCTGGATCCCCTTTCCTCACCCTCTTAAGGCAAGGATTTACTATTTTAGCAGACTATGCTTTAATCCAATGTGACTGAAGCTGAGAATCATCAAAGTATACAATTGCAGTTGCAGTAGATACTAAATATTAAAGAAATATATTGAAGTGCTACATGTCTGTATTTCCATAACAACTATTTGGCAGGTTTCAGAGAAGCTATAGGAAGCAGAGTTAGTCTAATGTATTTGTTGGATGTAATACATAAATAAGACATTATAACTGACTTTATTCTAAACTCGACTGAGATATTTTATTTTTTAGGCTGTGAGTCTTTGGCATTACCTGCCCACTTCTCTTACCTGCCCCCTATCTTGTCTCCCAAAAATTGAATGCTATATAGGTGCTTCTACCCGTGAAGCATACATATGAATGATGAATGGTATTGGTTCCGATCCTCCATCCCGCTGAAAGCCCAACTGGACCCTGTCCTCATGCTCACAGACGACGCCGTGCCCTTGGCACAACCAAGGGATGCCAGATGACTGAATGTCCATGGAGAACGCCGCCATCCTCACCACCAGCGAGTGCTGGCCGTTCGTCATCACCCCCCAATAGCAAGGCGTCAAATGGATCCAAAGCCAGTATGCCGCCAGGCCCAGAGTGTTGAATCTAGGCCAGATGGTTGAGCAAAACAGGGGATGATATATGTGGTTTTATAATCACAAATTATTCAATTTCTATGTAAAAATAAATAAATATATGAATGGAGAATGGCATGTGGAGTATGGTTGGTTTAATTGCAACACTGAGGCCATTTCATTGTGCAGGTAGCGGGAGCTCTGGCCTGCTGTGAAACGGTTCTGGTGGAGAATCGGACGGAGACGGTGGACCCCATCCCTGATCCTCTACAGGGAATAACACCATAAAAAGGAAGGTCAGTACGGTCAAGAATTATTACTGAATAAATATTTAATATCCAATCCCTAGCCCTACTGTCGGCCAACAGAAGATGTACTACATCTAGTGTTTACTAAACAATTCATTAAGCAAAAGCCGTTTAGCATGGGGGCTGTGTTCATGGGGGAGAGAAACATTTAGAATCAATGCACGGTTTTTATCTCTCCCCCGTTGATACACGAGTCAATAAACCAGCAACCTGTATCCAGTACCTCTGAGACAATTGCAGCGGAATTGCCAGATGGTTGAACTTCTCTCTGGGTATTGAAACTGGCCCCTGGCAGCAAGTGACAGACTGCATTATGATTGCCTCCTCTGTCTTCGGATTATAGATGCGTTTGCAGTTGTGTGTTCTGAATCTCAGAGGCCAATGTATGTGATCATGTTTTTCGTGGCTGGTTGATAGATAGATAGTGCATTTGTGTGCTTCTATACTATATGTGTGATGATGCATATTTAACAGCAAGCAGGAAGACTGGGTGTGTTAGTACTGTGTTGTGGTCAGCTTGCTCTCTCCTTCAAGAAAATACATAAGAGGCCTGAGACCCTATGTTCCTTCAACATTATTGCAAGCTAGTTATTGCCCTGAGGGTTTGTTGTTTGGCTTATAGTGTGTAGAGGTGATTTGTTATACATTTGTCCTCACCTATTTATAAAAAAGTAATGTTTGCATGAAATAATGAACAATTAAAGCCTGAAAACAATTATCAGCACTAATAGTTACTGAGTAAATTATGAAAGGTAAACACAATCCTTTCATGTAACCTTGTTTTAAATCTGAAGAAGATCTCAAGGATCTGCCTACGGATTAGATAAAAAGGTCTTCAAGCAAAAGGGAATGCAATTTTGAACATGTTTCAACGACACTTCAATAATACTGCCAGTCTCATTATATTCTTTATGTTACTTATTAACACTTTTCTCTACATAATGGACAAATAATCATCAGAATCCCTATTCTCCGTAAAGCTAGATTATTAATTCTGCCATTACATTATAACTCACTTATAGAGTTATGTATAATAATATTCAATGATTTTCTTATTACCTGCTCCTTATCACCAATCCATTTTGTACCACATTACTGTTTCCTCAATATCTTACGCATGCAGAATACCGTATCACTATTTACAACTGATGAATTTCATCCAATGGGATCAAACCGTTGAGTAAATAAAATAATGAAAATACCATATATTGACACAATGCAGGTCTCTCTTTGGCACCAGTCTTGGTTATTTGCTAACTTCAGGAAACATTGAGCATTTAAGCTTTTATTTTGCCTCTCTCCTGAAATCCTGTCGTCGAATGTAATGACTCAGAATTTATGACAATTCATCAGGTAAATGTGATTATAAGTTTATCCATGCAGATGACCCCCAACACTTGTTTCTTGCCTGTGATTAATACAACCTGCTGCGGTGACAGTGATGGATGTGGTAGGTCTCCAGACCTGAAGTTCATTAATAATTGGAATGTTGTAGAGTGTGTAGTAATGAATACTAATTATTCCTTTCATGGCTGACAGAAGACTACAAGCCAATCCATCAGAAGGGACTTTCATTTGGTGGAGTAATGGTTCCATCAATAGTACATTCATTCTGCCTTGTGAAGATATAGAGTTGAACCAAACCCTGGCCATGAACCTGTGCTGTAAAAATGGACCCCCTCTGTTACATCCGGTTTGTTGTGTGTGTGTGCGTGTGCACGTGTGTGTGTGTGAGTAAACCTCACACCCAATGCATTAAAAATGCATTCCAAGCCTTGGTGTTGATGGCTGGAAACCCAGCAGCTTAGGGGGGTCCTAGAGCTGGGGTTCTGGAAGCCATCCTTGAGAATCTGAAGAGTTAAAAAATGTGGTTTGAAAAGACTCTGGAATTTTCAGAACACAGACTACGTATTTTCAGATTCACATTTTGTTAGTTTTTTGCCCCTCAGCATGCGCTGACAACAAAGCAGGATCACTTCAAGATCGAGCTCCAAATGCTGAGCGGAGACAACTGCTGAGCGGCCTCTCAGCCGCTATGGGATATTTCCTTAAATACATTACCCTGGAGGAGCAAATGATGGGCACCAAGACTGTGTGTCTCACATTCATTGCAAGGAGAGGCCATTAAGCCCAGAAGGGGTCCCCTTTTCAACTGCTCGGAGCCGTGCTTAGTGCACGTTATTTCCTTAGAGTAAGAACGCTACTCGTCCCATTTTAAATGACACACCCCCCCGGCGCCACATTTCCATCAAAATTTGTGACATAAGGAATACTACTAAATGGTGTAATAAGGTTTTTTTTAAGCATTTCTGCATTTTAAGAAGTAATACTGTCAGACCATTGTGCTATTAGAACAACACGGTGGTGGTTGGTGGTGGCCGGAAAACAAGACAAAGATCAACGAGGCTCGGAAACTTTACCGCACAACTGCCAAGAGAGCGTCACTCCTCTCCTTCATTATCAACAACCCAACAACCCCATGTTCCAGTTCTTCTTCAAGGTCAACACTGTCTGCTGTCTTTGCAGTTGGTATCTGAGAGTGTGTGGGATTTTTTCAAAATGTTTTATTTCCTTTTTTGTTCAGAGGCTAATTGATTATGTCTTTAATGACCTTGTTCATTAAATGGTGATTTTTTTAACCTTTTTTATAAATACTTTTGTGATAGAAAAAGTCAGTATGAATATCATTTCTGATAAAGATAAAAAATCTTTAGCATAATAGCATTATCCTGTGCACAGAATACTTTTCTATAATGTTTGTTTAATATATTGTTTAAAAAGTGTACACTTTTACGCCAGGCGTCACTAAAGGGTTATTAAAGCCATGGGCCAAGGGGAGCAGAACAAGGATGTGCGGGACACGGTTGACCTGACTGAGGCCATCTACTCAGCATTCCTGCACACCAGCCTCCAGAGAGACAAGTTAACCTTCCTGTCACACACAAGGAAAGGGGCCAGGGGCCACCTCAAGGTGGGCTCTTCTGTTGCCCTCATCAATCAAAGGACTTTTCTGGCCCCACATTAACTTCAATTAAAGTTCAGTCTGCGGGCCATGAGCCAATATATATTATCTTCACCAGTGGATGCTCATTTGTGCTGCTCAGCCAGTCGCTTCTGACAAGAGCTGGGATCAGGTGGGACTGGGCCATTATCTTTCTTTTAACCAGCCGTTTTCCTATAAAAAGTAGTAGAGATTGTGAAAGTTTTCCTTTGGAAAGCCATTGAGAATAATGTATCAAGCTATATGCTATATGGTTCATGGATTGAAGGCCAATATCTTTATCTGATATCATTTTCCATAGTTCCATAGTGAATTACACCAAGATCCAATTAAAATGTTAAGCTTGCTGGTAGTTCTACCAGGAGGACTCAAATCACGCGCGGCTGGCCACCAATCACCAGCTACCAATCACCTGCCTACACCTGCTCTATAAAGAGTAGTCTAACATATGTCTTTGCTGCTCAGGTCTTCGTTCGACGCATGCTGCTGCTGCTTTACTGTGCTTCTGATTATCTCGCATATCTCATCGCTTAGT
The DNA here is from genome assembly GCF_026213295.1 of Gadus chalcogrammus. NCBI lineage: Eukaryota > Metazoa > Chordata > Actinopteri > Gadiformes > Gadidae > Gadus > Gadus chalcogrammus. The sequence continues at coordinate 2,868,789 of NC_079422.1, read as the reverse complement.
TGCTACGTCGGTTAATACACACCAAGAGGTCATAACTTCGGATTCGTGCTGGTCGGCCTACTACTTCTGGTCCCGGCAAGCAGGGCTGGACTGGGAGAACAAAACGGCCCGGGCATTTTTTGGCTCAGACCGGCCCACATAATTAGCGGAGCACATCTGCCATTAAATTGACGTAACTTATGTCTTCTAAATGTACAAACGTTCTGGCCTGGTGGAAATGGTGCACAATTTAACTAAAAAACTCTTTCAGGTACCAAAAAAAACACCAGGAAATGTGCAGTGACTTCACACTCAATTGTTTATTTAAAATGAATCTATAAATTTGTCATGATAGCTGGCAGAAAACCTGGACGTTGAGAGAAGAGAGCCCCTGGCAGCTGCCGATGAACTGGCCTTATCTGCTCTCTTCAGTCCAATCAGCTCCTTGGACAGAGAGAGAGGGGGGGGCACATACCCACTCTGATGTTAGGCACATACAAAATCAGATTTTTAACGCTTTTATGTCGTGGTAATGTGGATATGTTTACTCACTTGGTGCATAGCCTTGTCTGCGCTCTTCAGTTCCAATCAGCTCTTTGGCCATACACCCTACAGTCAATCAAACACTCATGAAACCTACAGATAGCCACACACACACACACACAGAGGGGGGGGGGGGGACATACCCACTCTGATGTTAGGCACATACAACATCAGATTTGTAACACTTTTATGTTGTGGTAATGTGTATATGTTTATATGTTTACTCACTTGGTGCATAGCCTTGTCTGTCTACACCGACTACAGTCCATCAAACACTCATGAAACCTACAGATAGACACACACACACACACACATACAAAACAAAATAAAGCAGGACGTTGATCACAGTATGTCAGCCACTTCCCGCTTGTACCTTCTTTGTTTGTGAAGACCTTTCCTATTGGGTTTGGAGCATCTTGCTTTGGATGGTGGTTCAAAAAAGTTTGCAGTGTAGCACGGTCTGGACGGCAAAAGTAGTCAACATCTGCTTCAACAGTCTGGCTTGACTAGAAAAGAACAGAGGGATCAATTATTAATTACAAATAATACAATACTTAAACTAAATATCCACATGTATATTTATTTGTAGTAACATTAATGCTTAAATGTTATATTTTATTTGGAAATATCCAAATAAGTTATACTGTATTCATCTCCATTAAGTCATTTTAATATCTTTAAATTACCCATATTAAGAACACTGTAGGATATCTCCAAAATATGCCAAGTTTTAAAAATGCAATTTTATAGACTACTCCCCATTTTGCTTTTTTGTTGCTCTCGCTTTTACTTTCCAACGAGTATTATTACAGCATTCCACCTGTGAACGGCGTGTGTGCTTGCTTATCTGTCAGGCATGATAGCGTGTAGCATGACTATTCATCTAGCATTTTCATTAGCATATTAGCATAGCCGTTTGTCACAACTATTACGCATCATTTTCATATCGCTGCGGCTGGCTAAATTCAAATCCATCATCTAAACGTATTATCCTTATGTTAATAGCTGCTTACCTGGTGCACCGGCAGCGGCTCACTCAGTCCATGACCCTCGGGTTCGGACTCATCATCTCCTCCTCCCTGTTCATCTTCCACCATCTGTGCTGTCTCCATGGGTGGATCGCTACAGCTAGCCCCCTCGCCCTGTCCACTGGTGCTGGTGGTGCTTGATTCACCTGAGGTGGAGGGGGCTCCCGAAGCACCTCCACTGAACATGTCAGTTATTTTAGCACATTTTCCGGCGTCTGCGGCTAGATTTTTGAGCCTTTTGGCCCTGAGCTTTTCAGCTCCACCTTTAAGTTTACGCTTTGGTTTGTCCATTGCCGTCTTCCACTCTCGCAAACTCGCGCATAGCTAAATACAGGGAAGAGGTGGGCCGTAATAATTGGTTCTGCCTCAGATGGCGCACTTGTGCACTTGACTTCAGCAGGCACCGTTTCAGTGCGTATGGCGGCGTATTGGTTAGGTTACCCACCGAATAGTGCCAAAGTGACATCTGAGACACAAATTTAGTACCCCCCCCCCCCTCCCTCCCCACATGCATGGGCCGAGGGCCGTCAACATGACATCGTGGGCCGCCGGTCAGTTTTTTTTTTTTTTTTTTGAAAAAAAAAACAAAAAAACGGGGGAGGCCATCGGCCCTCGAGGGAACTCGGCCCACCGGGAAAATGCCCGGTATGCCAGATTGCCAGTCCAGCCCTGCCGGCAAGCGAGCGCAGAAAGCCGTTATTTCGGTCCCCGGTATCAACAACACCACCAACAAGTTCCCAACACGGACATCCACCCGGTTCTACAAACCCTCGCCGAGTTGGTGCAAAGCATTGGCGCCAGGATGGACGCCGTCGAAACGCCATGTGGAACTCCCGGACGGGTCCAGGCCCCCAACCCGCTGTCGTCGGTCGCCACGGCGCCTTTCTACTTCCAGCAACCATCAGGCTCGGCTTCCTCCGCCTTCACAGGCTACGCACCTTGCACGTGCCCTGCTACCATGGCTACTGCAGTCCCCGCGTTAGCCCCCGCAGCGTATTTTCTCTCACAGCTCTACCAGTCCAGCTTCAGGATGCGGCTCCCTCGGTTGGGTTAGGGGGTTTCTTCCAAGGGCAATGGTTTGCTGAGGGATGGCCAGTCGAAGCTGGTACGTTCGCCCTCGGGTCAGAGTCGTCTGCGCTGTTCGAGCTTTACCCTATCGCAGCAGCTAGCGTTCTGTGGGGCAAAGCATGGCGGCGTTAACGTATAACCATGTTTTGCGATAACAAAGCAGCGTCAAAACGGCTGGGAAGGTGGTCTTCCACAGCATACGGATTTTACATCCGGTTGAGTTCGTTGCACACGTCGGTATGGTACAACACAGAACTCTACGTTCGCAATCAAAGGTTCATAATTATCTTTATACCGTGCACTGTTTGGTTAACTCCTTGTGTCTGAGGTTTTTCCCTTCACTTTAACATGAATGAAGTTGATGGGTTTTAGGCACTGGTAACTGATTATTACTAAAAGGTTTTTATTGACGAAGGGCCTTTTAGATTGGTTCAGCTGCTGCTCACTAACTCTCACGTTCCTCTGCTCGCAATGCGATTCACATATCGTTCAATTTATTCAAAAGATCCAAAGACAAAGAACAGGTACATTATGGTATCATTTTATATGTTTATTTATAGTAGGGTGACCAGATTTGAGTTTGTGAAAAAGAGGACACTTCGTCGCGGGGGGGGGGGGCGAAAACATGGGTATTTTTTCTTTAGTTCGTCCGTGAACTTACATTTACGTTTAGGCATGGCTGCAGACAGTGGCGATCCTAGGTCCGGGCAAGATTGTTGACGGGGGGGGGGGGGGGGGGGGGGGGGGGGTTTGTATCGTGGGCCTACGGACTTCAGTGGGGGTTTCATTCCGTCTATACACGGCACCTTCTCAACGACCACATGAGATCGGTCGCCCAATGACAGACTCTCTCTACAGTCAGCTCGCGCAAGAAGGTGGAACGTAAGGGAGATACCATTTCCAGAACTTAGAAGGCCGTAATAACCATACACATATACAATGGTAATAACTAGTAGGTTATGTGAAAGACCCAGAAACACAAATATGCGACGAGGCAAAAAAAAAAAAAGATAATAATAACAATAATATATATATATTTTTTTTTTTGCGACGAGGCAAAATACCGGACGTTTTTGGAATCCCTGCCGGACGCATTTTTTAGGTCTCGAAAAGAGGACATGTCCGGGAAAAAGAGGACGTCTGGTCACCCTAATTTATAGTCTTATTGTTAATAGCTTCAGTCGCGTTGGTATTTAATTTTTCATTTGCTCGTTTAGCTACGTATGACAGTTAACAATGTTGGTGTAGGCCTATTACAATTATTTACGCGTGTAGGCCACTCCAACTCGCTCGATATTTCAAAAGATTAGTGTGCTCTCTCAGAGCTGGGAGATTTCATCCTTATTTTAACATATTACTCGAGACGGTGTTTTCTCACAGTTCTACGGGTTCATGCGTTCTCGGGTTCATGCGTTCATGCGTCCACGTCTCCTACTCAGACTTTTCCCCTACACGGGGTATTTAATTTTTCATTTGCTTGTTTAGCCATGTATGTCAGTTAACAATTTTGGTGTATTACAATTATTTATGTGTGTTGGCCACTCCAACTCGATATTTTGAATAGATTAGTGTGCTCTCTCTGGGAGTTTTCATCCTTATTTTAACATATTACTCGAGTCAGTGTTTCTCACAGCGTTCTACGGGTTCATGTGTTCTACGGCTTCATGTGTTCTACGGGTCATGCGTTTTACGGGTTTATGCGTTCTCGGGGTTTATGCGTTGGGTTTATGCGTACACGTCTCCTACTCAGACTTTTTCCCCTACACGGGGCCTGACTTTCGCTGATGTCACCTTCTCTGCAAGGCATTTTTTCATCTAAAAGCGATAGCCTAGGAGCAGCTGTTACTATTATCATTTCAAGAATCAACAACTCTCTGTCCTTACGCTTCCATGTTCCTTTATCTCAAGCTTCGGCAACGCACGTCCCCGAATCACCTGTTTATTTGCGGCCTGCCAATGACTAAAGGGTGGTTCAGAGTCAATCTCGCGACGGTGGTAGAAGGGTGCGGCCCACCATCTCCCCCCTACATTGGCCACTCCTTCCGGATTGGAGCGGCGACCACAGCCGCTGAACAAGGGTTGCCGGTCGCGTCTATCAAACGGCTGGGAAAGCGGTCTTCCACAGCTTACGAATCCTACATCCGGTCGAATTCATGGTTCTTCCTTCAAGCGCACACGATGCTCTAACGTCGGTTAAGGCAGGTTTATCACGTTTGCTACTACAGCTGTTTTTGGCGGCCTGTTTCCATTCTAGTTTTAGTCTTTGTGTCAAGGTGTCACTTTTGTTTTTATTAGTTTAGACACGTTCATACTCTTTCTAGTGATATGTGATATGTATTTTAAGGAGCTGCATTTCCCTCACATAGCCACAAGGGGAGCAAGACCTTATTGAAGGCTGCTCCACCACAGAAGGAGCCGAAGCCTTTACGTCACCCCGGCCACGCCCACTAGGCCACGCCCACTTGACGTCCTCTCTAGCGGGTGGTTTCGAACTCGAGAGGCCAGAGATCAATAGGTAGACGGCAGAGAGCCACCCCGGGCCTAAGTAGATCACGGTATTTTCCTCTCACACGCGTTAGATACAATTCCCTCCGTTAAGCTTCAGTTACCATACCGAAACATGCCGACTTTATAATAAATGAAGTCAGTTAAAAGCATCCCGGGATTGGACAACTTTCTTCAAGAATATGCAACATATTGAAATTCCGTTTAGGTATTATCAAAGATACAAGTGCGTAGATTTGTTAAATAAGGTAAACGGTCGAAAATTGATGTTGTTATGTCTTAAACAGTTGAAGTTCCGTTTGGACAAAACGTTATTACAGTTTATCGCCTAGTTTAGGTCAACGGAAATGAAGACATTTTAGCAGTCTTATTTTGTAAAACACTTTCAGTCTCGTTTGTATTCGCCAACAACATCGCACTACGCATTTAATTATAGTTATTGTCATATGACCAGCATTGTTTTCCTCACGCGATAAAGGTTTGTCGATGACGACATTTAGTCATAATTTTCGGTGTCAAAAGCAACACTATTTGCAACTACTGGTGGTGGTGGTTATCAGGTACTAAACTCATAAAGCAAAATTCGGCTATATAACTCAAGGTTAACCTGCAGCAACCCCGGCAAGTTCGACCACGTCGGTGGATCATCTAGAAAACACTCTTTGAGTTTGGTGTCACGTTGGTGGCATATCATGGAAAAAATAAAACTCAAGGTTCGCTGCGGCGACCCCGGTGAGTGCGTTGACCAAAGCGCAGCGGTAACAACTCGGGCACTCGTGACTATGACCACGTCGGCGGCACGTTATCTATTACTCATGGTTGACTGCAGTAACCCCGGTGGGTCAACGCACAACTGGGGCACAACTCAGGCACTAGTCGTGAGTTCGTTGCACACGTCTGTGCGGTACAACACAGAACTCTACGTCCTACATCCGGTCGAATTCAAGGTTCTTTCTTCAAGCGCACACGATGCTCTCTAACGTCGGTTAAGACAGGTTTTACACGTTTGCAACCATAGCTGTTTTTGGTAGCCTGTTTCCTTTCTAGTGTTGGTCTAGTCTTGTGTCTCGTTTTTCTCACGCGATAAAGGTTTGTTGATGACGACTTAGTCATAATTTTCATTGCCAAAAGCAACACTATTTGCAACTACCGGCGGTGGTGGTTATCAGGTACTAAATTCATAAAGCAAAATTCGGTTTCATAACTCAGGTTAACCTGCAGCAACCCCGGCGAGTGTGACCACGTCGGTGGATCATCTAGAAAACACTCTTGAGTTCGCTGTCACGTCAGTGGCGTACATAGGAAAATAAAACTCAAGGTTGCAGCGGCACGTTATCTAATACTCATGGTTTGACTGCAGTAACCCCGGTGAGTGCGTTGACCACGTCGGTGGTAACAACTCGGGCACTCGTGAGTATGACCACGTCGGTGGCACGTTATCTAATACTCATGGTTTGACTGCAGTAACCCCGGTGAGTGCGTTGCTCACGTCGGTGGGAACAACTCAAGCACTCGTGAGTTCGTTGCGCACGTCGGTGCGGTACAACTCAGAACTCTAGTTCGTTGCAGCAACCCCGGTGAGTGCGTTGCCCACGTCGGTGGGAACAACTCAAGCACTCGTGAGTTCGTTGCGCACGTCGGTGCGGTACAACACAGAACTCCACGTTCGCTGCAGCAACCCTGGTAGTGCGTTGACCACGTCGGTGGGCACAACTCGGGCACATGCAAATTTAATTACCACGTCGGTGGCATAATATCAAACACTCAAGTGCAGGGCACTCGGAGTTCATTGAACACGTCGGTGTTCAACACGGAAGTACACAATATTTGCTGCAGCAACACCGGTGAGTGCGTGACCACGTCGGTGGCACATCAAGGGCACTCGTGATTTCGTTGACCACGTCGGTGTTCAACATGGAAGTTCACAATACTTGCTGCAACAACACCGGTGAGTGCGTGACCACGTCGGTGGCACATCAAGGGCACTCGTGAGTTCGTTGACCACGTCGGTGGTTCAACGCGAAAGCACTCAGGTCACGCAGCGACCCCGGAGAGTGAATCGACCACGGCAGTTGGTACAGCACGAAAGCACTCGTGGTTCGCTGCGTAACAGCTGCAGAGTGCTCTAAATTTTAATTGATCTCGTTGAGGTATTTCATGTCAACTGCTTTTACGTGATTCATCGATCTCGCTGACGGTTTTAAGCTTATCGTTTTACGGTATGCATGATTGACTCTTAATATGTCGTATATTGGGTATGCCTTTTATCTTCCAGAAGCAGTATAGATCCTTGTCCACTTCTTCTACGCAGGTATGTATGGTCTCATTACCCCCTTTCGCTATTCTATTTTTGGGGTCGGCTCCGCCCCTGCCAGTCCCGGCAGGACATGCCGAGTTATCACCTATTTCCGGCGTAGGCCTACGTCCTCTCTTTTGGGGAAGGCTCCGCCCCTGCTAGTCCTGGCAGGATACGCCGAGTCCGCACGTCACCCTGGATCAGTGACGGGGCTCATGCCAAAGATTTACCATGCAAAATATTCCCATGTCGTTATTTAAATAAATCCTGTTCATACTTATCAGTGATCGAGTCTTTATGGGAGAAATGTTAAGCTTGCTGGTAGTTCTACCAGGAGGACTCAAATCACGCGCGGCTGGCCACCAATCACCAGCTACCAATCACCTGCCTACACCTGCTCTATAAAGAGTAGTCTAACATATGTCTTTGCTGCTCAGGTCTTCGTTCGACGCACCTCCATCCACCCCACCACCACCAGGTCGGCCTCAGTCTACTTGTCCAGGGGAAGGCTCCGCCCCTGCTAGTCCTGGCAGGATACGCCGAGTCCGCACGTCACCCTGGATCAGTGACGGGGCTCATGCCAAAGATTTACCATGCAAAATATTCCCATGTCGTTATTTAAATAAATCCTGTTCATACTTATCAGTGATCGAGTCTTTATGGGAGAACTATGGACGTTTTTATTAGACTTTATTATTTGTAACCCACAGAAGGTAACTCACATTAAGTTGATCCCGATCGACAAACACGTTTACTTGTGCTTTGTGAAATTATATCCACATAAATCTTTCATGATTCTCAAGTACTGATCAATTTCAGGATTGAATAGGTTTTTTTAGTTGCTTGAATTAGTTTCTGGAGTTTTGACAAATGTCCCACTTTAATCTACAATATGTCCCACTTTTATAAGCAAGATTTGTGGATCTATGCATTCACAAATGCATATTTCTAGCTTGCATTTTTTGCAAAAAAAAAAACTGTTCCAATTTTCTCAATATTTATTTTCAACATTCTCAAAGTGCATAAACAGAACATAAATAAATTCCTCTGAAAAAAAAAAAAATTAATTAATTTAGAAAACAACTGTTCCAACCTTCACAGTATTTATTATTACATAACAGTTCCTCAACCGACATTTATTATTATGATTAAATTTGTATTGCAATGTAAACAATCTCAAAGTGCATGAACAGTAATTATAAACATAAATTCCTCTGGAAAAAAATGTAATTTTAATTGTACCTTTTTTACCCAGGGAAGTAAGAACAAGTCTCTTTTTTAAGTGAACATTGAACAGTTCTTCAGAACATAGGACTCCCTTGTCTACTTTTTGCAGCCAGAGACCTGACAGCGCTCCTCCACACCCTCCTCTTTCAATTTTTTTTGCACAAGTGCAACAAGTCCATTCTTCCTCCCTGTCATTGAAGGCGCTCCGTCTGTAGTTATCCCAGCCAACCTTTTCCATGACAGACCAGCATCCGAGAGGGCATCACACAGCTGGCGGAATATCTCCTGCGCAGTGGTTTGGCCACACATAGGGATAACCCTGAGTAATTCCTCCGTTACATGAAACTTATCATCAACACCACGGACGTATATTGCCAGTTGGGCAGTGTCAGTGGTGTCTGTGCTCTCATCCAGGGCCACTGAGTACGCACGGAAGTATTTTGACTTTGTCACGTAGTTGACCATAAATGATACCTGACAGCTCGGTAACACGCTCTGCCACTGTGTTAGGTGACAAGCTGATGCTGGCAAACTGAGCTCTCTTTTCGGGGCAGACAATACTCGCAGCCTGCAACATACACTCCTTAATAAACTCGCCTTCTGTAAAAGGCTTTCCTGCCTTAGCGATCATTTCGCTCAGTGTAAAGCTGGCCTTTACTACTTTATCAGCCTCGTCGGTTGGTTTCCTAAAGAGAGTTTGTTGCCAGGTGAAACATTTCTTTAGGTCTGTGACTCGCTTCTCCCTCTCATCTCCCCGGTATTTCGCATACTCCTCGGCATGCCTCGTTGAGTAATGGCGTCTGATGTTGTATTCTTTGACAACGGCAACTTTTTCAGCACATACAAGGCAGGTAGGGGTTCCCCTGTGCTCAACAAAAAAATATTCTAACTCCCACCTTTCATGAAATTGTCTGTGGACATCGTCAACCTTTCTTTTCCCACTGGGTTTTGAGAGGGACATGATGTGACGCTACGCTTCCACTTGGTGTCACTCCGTTGCTTGCTGCGTTTCCTAGCAACCTGGCTGGCTGCCTGCTATGGTAGCCCATGCGGGCCAGAGCGCGTTTGGTAAAGACACGCGGGCCACATTAACATTACATACTGACGACCACTCGAGGGCCACAAAATGTCGGCCGGCGGGCCTTGACTCTGAGACCTCTGCTTTAAATGTTGATTAACCCGTTTATTGCAACAGCAATCCCTTCTGCAGAGCCATTGTTTGGACTTTTTTCTACACAAAAGGCAAATTATAAAGTACCCTTCACTTTACCAAAGCCAAACTAAAAATGCAATTAAACCAAAGACATCTCAAGTTTCCCAATGGATTCCAATTAGTGATGTGTCGGTCGCGAACGATCCGGCTCAAAGAGCCGGCTCTTTGACGCGAACGATTGGAACCGGCTCTACGATGTGAGCCGTTTTAAGATCCTATTTGGGAGCCGTTTTTTTTTTCAGTTTTTCGCTCTCTCCGCCTCCCTGTCGCTGTGCTTGTGCTCTGCTTTTCGTTTTTTTTCTCCTGCGGTGCCTTGCTGTCTCTCCCCCTGCCCTCCCCCTCCCCCTCTCACTCTCACTCTCTCTCTCCCGCCCCTCCCCCTCTCACTCTCTCTCCTTGCGCGTTCTGCCTGACGGTAAAGCAGAGGTTTTTTTTTTCCTCCGTCGGTGCCTTAATGTCTCCACTGCCCTCGTGTCAAGCGTGTGCTCCACACATCTGACCAATCACACGCAGCTTTCAATTAATAATGTGCCGGGAAAACACTGAAAAAAAAGTTTCTCTCCACTTTTTTTTTGGAAACCGCAGGCAATTGGCCAAGCTGAATAGCGTTCGTGGGCAGGTGTCAATGCACAGTCACGCACGCAGCAGTCAAGAAGCACACACGGCATAAAGAAGGGGAGTCAGTGTGACAATTGAATAGGCCTGTGTGATAATGAGTGGTGACAGAAAACGGAGCAAAATCTGGACTCATTTTAATGCTACGTCAGACTCCACCAGGGCAGAGTGTAGACTCTGCAAAACCAGAATATCGTATCGTGCAGGCTCCACTAACAACCTGCACAGACACATGCGGACATCGCATGCAGCGGTGTTGCTGGAGGAGTCGAGGACAGTAAATGAACCACAACCGTCTGCCAGCGCAAGTGCAACAGCTGCAGCTTCCTCAGGTGCCAGAACAACTGCTCCCTCAGCAACAGCAACAACTGCCTCCATTTTTACACCCCAGCCTGCAACCCACCCTCCTGCACCCACAACCCAGAGCTCTATGAAGCAGTTCCTCCAGAAATCCTTAACTCCAGCAAGACAGACAGCAATAGACGAGGAGTTCGCCAAGATGGTGGCCAGAGATTACCAACCCTTTTCCATTGTTGAGGATGTTGGATTTAGGAATTTTTGCCAAGCCCTCAATCCTATGTATGCCCTCCCCAGCCGAAAAACCCTCACACAGAAATTCATCCCAGGCCTATATGATGCTGCCCGGGCCTCCCTGCAAGAGAGGGTGAAGACAGCCTCAGCTGTATGCCTGACAACTGACTGCTGGACATCCCGCGCCACCACGTCATTCATGGCCGTCACCTGCCATTTCATAGAAAATTACAGTATGGCATCATGTCTACTGGACTGCTTTGAATTTAGTGACAGGCACACATCAGAAAACCTGGCTGAAGAGCTCCACCGAGTGGCAAGAGAGTGGGGGATGGAGAACAAAGTTGTGTGTTGTGTCACAGATAATGCAGCCAATATAATAAAAGCCATTCAGCTGCTGAAATGGACACACCATCCATGCCTGGCTCACACCATAAATCTGTTTGTGAGAAATGCTCTGAGGGCTATAAAGCCCACTGTGGATAAAGTAAAGGCCATAGTGGAATTTTTCCACAGAAGCACAGTAGCCACCCAAAAACTGAAATCCACCCAACGGCAGATGTCTATGGCAGAGCTGAAGCTCAAACAGGAGTGTGTCACCCGGTGGAATTCGGCATTCCATATGATCCAGCGAATCCTGGAATCTAAGGATGCGGTTATCGCAACATTGGCGGTCATCAACGCTACTGTGGCTCCTCTCAGCCAAGAGGAGTGGGAGGCTCTGCAAGAGGCCTGCAGCGTCCTGGAGCCCTTTGACCAGGTCACAGTGGAGATCAGCGCAGAGAGGTACAGTGTTCAAACATCAACTCATTGAACTTTACTATAATATTACTATGACCTATTCAACTTTATTAGGATGTTATTATCATTGTAATTTTTTATTTGTTAAATATTTTTTTTGACAAACAGGTTTAGAAGTGGCTGAAAATAATAATATTAAATAAAAAATATTAGTAGCCTATGTCAAGCAATTTAGAAGTGAAGCTTAAAATAATATTGCTAAATAGCCTAAATGAATAAATATTATATAAAATATAATATTTTGATGCTTCTTTTTTCAGGTATGTTACTGCCTCCAAAATGCTCATACTGTGCAGGGGTCTTCAGAGGGTGACAACAGAGCACCAGGGCAGAGTCACCACAGCGTGCGTGAAGGATCTGGTGAATTCCCTCTCTTCAAGCATGGACAAAAAATTCCACCGGATGGAATACAATGCAGTTCTGTCCGAAACCACCATCCTCGACCCCCGCTTCAAAAAGGCGGCCTTTAGTGACAACAGAGCAGTCGACGAAGCCCTCCAAAGAATTACCACAGCAGCATCCAGGCATAGGCAGTCATCTCACCTGCAAGGGGGTCATGGAGGAGAGGAGGGAGCAGCAGCACATGAGCCGGAGGAGCCCCAAGCATCGGCTGTTTGGAGGTTTTTTGAGGAGCGGGCAAGCGGAGACACTGCAACCAGGAATCCTACAGCTGATGCTATTCTGGAGGTGAGGTCCTACCTTGAGGAGCCTCTTTTCCAGCGCAGTGCCGACCCACTGAGTTGGTGGGAGACAAAGGCACTGATCTATCCACAGCTCTCTTACGTGATGGCACGTAGACTGTGCATAGTGGCAACATCCGTCCCATCAGAGAGGATCTTCTCCAAAACTGGACAGATCATAACTGAGAGAAGGAACAGGATCAGCCCTGCCAAGCTTAGACACCTGGTGTTTCTCAACGCCAATCTGTAAGTCTTTGAGTGATACAGTGAGTTCCTTATCTCTATAGTGGTTCAAAACTTGTGTTGTTCACATGTGTTTTATACTTTAATTTAATAGCACTATAGGTCTAAATAATACTTGAAATTATGCCTTTTTGGCATGAAGCTGCTTTGATACTTTTCTCATACTGTGATGGGTATCTGTGTTTAATACAGTGAGTGAGTGGTTCAAAACTTGTGTTTTGTTTTGTCATAGTGTTATACTTAAATTTAAAAGCACTTTATTTGATATTTGTATTGTGGCTTTTCTGTTATGAAGCTGCTTTGATTGCCTACTTTTTTGTATTGTGGTGGGTGTTTGTATTTATATTTAACTGTTACATTTTTTCAAGTAATTTTTTTTGGAAGTGGTGCTATTTTGTAATAAAGGTTTTATTCATAAAGCATTGTTATGCTGCATTTTTACTCTTAAGTGCTTAACAATGTCAATAATGAAACAAAATGTTATAAAATTAGGTTTAAGCTATTAATTAATTAATAATGTAAAACATGTGTATGGGGAGCCGAAAGAGCCGGCTCTCCACAGTAAGAAGAGCCATTAGAGCCGCATCTCGCAAAGGAGCCGAAAATCCCATCACTAATTCCAATTGGTATTTGGAAGTGTATCCTACTTGCTCTACAACAGTGAAAATCCGGTAAAGAACTGAGTGGCCAGTGGAGCTCTAGTTTGGGTGATTGGTTGATTTTACGGACGGATAAATGGCTGGACGGACAGGCGGATAAAAACAATAAAATAATAATAACCCGCCAAAGTCTATGTGGCAAAAGCTGCATAGCTTGGTGGCTGGCATAAGCCATTAGGAGGCCCTAAAGGAAGTGATGCAATAGGTGCCTGAGTCGAGGACATTTACAAGTGATCTATAGACCTGGGGTCTCTTTTATATCAAAGGGGGTCTCAAAGGACGCATACGCATCAACTTGTGGCTCCAGCCCTACAGGAAATGACTCAGCAAGTGCGCTATCGTTGCACCTCACCCAGCGGCTCACTTGCAAGATTTTGGCCTGAAGTTCTTCCCAGACCTACACCCTAGCCATCCAACATGCATATCTGAGAATCAGGCCTCTCTTTAATAATGACAAAAAGTTAGGAGAGAAATGCACATTCACTTTTTGTTGTCTCATAAGCGGCGTGGTGCCGGCTCCTTTTGACCTTTTGACCCCAGACTTCAAAAACTTGGCCACAGGCCAGCTGTGTCTACACATCTTAAAGCCCATGGTGCAGGTTAACCGGAAGTTTCGATTAATGGGTACATAAAGCACTCAGAATATGTATATAAAGTTAGAAATGTCTCGAAAAATGGTGTTGAAGTCCAGTTTTTGGTTAGTAACGGTTATTTTTTACGCAATTCGGCGATGACGTCACATGAGGTAGACGCATACTAGTACTAGCACTATGGCGTCTGACGGGGATGAGACAGTGATTATGTCGTTGGCTCAGATAAGTACCCTAAACTTAGTCAGAAGATCTAGAAATAGAAGGCATATTATGCCTTCTATTTCTTCTAAATATGGGCTAGCTTGACAGTCCCACCTGTGAACCCCTAGTGTTTATTTCTAAGCTTTTACCTCTTTCTCCGGTGAAAATGTTGTTTGCAAACGTAGCCGACGCCGAGTTGGCTGGTCATGTCTTCAGTGTGATTATTTTTCATAGTGCTAACTAGTTTTCCTCGTGATTGATAGTAGTAAGCGTGTCTGTGTCGCTGTGTTTGGCAGGTGTCTGTGTGGGCGGTGTCGTCCCATGGAAACTGTGGTGGAGAGCTTGTGTTGTAGGGAGGTGAGCGCGTTTTGGTCACTGGTCGAGGAGCTCACCCCGCGGCCAGCAGATGTAACATGCCTAACGCAGCATCCTGGATTTGAGGCATGCTGCCTGAATCCGTTTGTGCTAAAAATAGCATACTCACACTTCAGGCAGGATCATGGTCACCCTTCAAGCCAGCACGCACGAGTATGTTCATGGTTTATGTTTACTTAACAAATCTTTTTACACTGAGTCCTTTGAACCAACAGTTATAGGTGACAGGAGATGTGTTGCATACACAATAAACATGCATAAGAAACCGGCTTAAAATGACGTTTCCAACCTATCATACTTACAGAGAGTTTTAAACTTAAGAATCTTTCCTACTTATCCCTAGGCCATACCGGTACACTGCGTACAGGTAGGCTATACGCTGGGCTTATGGCGTTTTAGGGAGGAGTATAAGGAAGCCTCTACCCTCTTGTGTGGTTTCAACCATCAGACAGCAATTCCAGAATGGTGACCAGAGCTATCAGGGCTTTCAATGGCCTTGTTTGGATGAAAATGAATAAAAATAATTGTTATGCTTATTCTGTTGTGATCATTCAATTGCCCTTAAAATGTTATAAAGTACACAGAAAACATGAATTTTGGATTAAAAAAAACAGTTTATTGGCATTGCTTGTAATGGTTACTGAACAAAGACACAGGTTGGAATTAAATCTGTTGCGTTAGACATTATTCACAGGAGAAAAACACACACGACCGCCATCGTCTCTTTGGTCGGGGAACTACCACGGACCGTTTATTCTGCGCATGATCACATGACATTAAACAGTGCACGCAGGCACGCATGCTCATATAATGAAGTCTCTTTGTAGGCTACTTAAACATGGCTTTGCACCTGCATTTATATTCACTAATATACTTAACACTCCCACTCAATGACATGTTTATAGCTCTCTCTAATAGTAAACAAAACTTTCTATTTTTTTTTTTACAGAACACCAGAATATAATAATCTATAATAAACATTTGGCTCATTGACAGTGTTAATAACAAAATAAAAAACTTTGCATCTGTCAGTACCCATCACTCTCCAAACAAATACCTCTTGAACTTCTCAAGCTTAGCCTTCACCACTGGTTTGGTAAGGACATCAGCTACCATGTCTGCAGTAGGGCAGTATTCTATAGCTATTTTCCCTTCTGTGTGTGCAGACCTTATAAAGTGATACTTTATATCTACATGTTTGCTTCTCTGTCGACATACTGGGTTCTTTGATAAAGCTATCGCCCCCTGGTTGTCCTCGTATACCTTCACTGGTACATGCTGGTTGCTGCTGTCTATTCCTGCTAGTAGTTGTACAAGGTACATACTCTCCTGAGTAGTGGCTGATAGTGCCATATACTCAGCTTCGCAAGTTGACAGTGCCACTGTAGGCTGTTTCCTACTTTTCCAAGATATAGCTGGACCATTTTCAGTTAAGCTGAAGCAGTATCCAGTTGTGCTTCTCCTGTCATTTTGATCGGCTGCCCAATCAGCATCACTATATCCCTCAAGTTGTAGGTTTTCATCACTTTTCTTGAAGTGTAGTTCTTGGTCTATAGTACCTTTTAAGTACCTGAGTAGGTGTTTTGAAGTAGCCCAATGTTGTTGTTTTGGTTCCGCTAGGTATTGTGATAATTTACTCACAACCCAGCTCAGGTCAGGTCTAGTACATGTCATAATGTATATCAGGCTACCTACTATCTCTCTATAGCCTGTTGAGTCTATAACTTCACCCTCAGTGTCAAAATGCAGCTTCTGCTCACATGGGGTTGATCTTGGTTTGCATTCAGACATTCCAAACCTTATCAACATCCTCTCTATGTGTCTCTTTTGAGTCATTTTGATCTCTCCTTCACTCTGTTTAAAATCGATACCCAGGAAGTGTTTAAGTGGACCCATATCCTTCATCTTAAACCTTCTCTTCAACATCTCTTTTACATCATTGAGTGAGGTGTTGTTACTTGCCGCTATGAGTAAGTCATCTACCCATACTAGCAGAATCACTTTCTCTTTCTCAGATTCTCTGCTGTAAACACAATGGTCAGCCCCATTTTGCACAAAACCATTCCCTGTAAGATGATCATGTAGTAACATGTTCCAGTTACGCCCGGACTGTTTCAACCCGTACAGTGACTTGTTGAGTTTACATACCAAGTGTTCTCCTGTTTTTGACTTGATTTCAAAACCTTCTGGTTGTTCCATGTATACCTCACAGTCCATCGGAGCATGGAGGTAAGCAGTCTTCACAACCATTTGATGTAGGATGAGATCTTCTTTTACAGCCACCTGCATCAAAGCTCGGACAGAGGTCATGTTGGCTGTTGGTGAAAAAGTGTCATTATAGTCAATCCCTTCCACTTGGCCATAACCCTTTGCGACATATCGGGCTTTGCACGTTTCAGATCCATCTGAACTCTCTTTTACTGCATATACCCAGCGACCTCCCACTGCTCGCTTGCCCCGTGGCAGTGGGGTCAGAGTAAAAGTCTCATTCTCTGTTAAAGAGGTCATCTCCTCTTCCATTGCGTCAGCCCACATTTTTGACTTCTTAGAGTCCATAGCCTCTCTAAGTGTTTTAGGTACACCATAAGTCACTCTGTAGAAATAATCAACATTTTCATCATCATCATTGTTACACTCAGCTTTACACTGGTACTCCTTTAAGTGGTCTGGAGCCTTCCTTTGCCTGGTAGGATACCTGCTTTCTTCCTGTTCTATCTGAGTATTACCTGTCCGAGTGGGACTTGTCTCAGCAGTCTCAACACTGGGTTCTTTACACCCCTTAGGTTGTTCCTGACCCTGGTTGGCTATCTTTGGTGGTGTATCTCCATAACACTCAATGTTGTCCCCCATGTCATGATCTGTCTGAGTCTGGCTATCTGCGTTACCTTTGTTGATGAATTTTACCAGCCTATGTTTAAGGACTTTTCCTGTCTCAGGATAGTAGATATTATATGATGGGCTATATTTATCATAGCCTACAAAGATTCCCTTTGCACACCTAGAATCCAGCTTCTTCTTATCCTGCTTGTATGTGTAGCATTCAGAGCTAAATATTTTCATGTTAGAAAGGTTAGGTGTTTTTCCTGTGAAAACACGGTAAGGTGTCTGCTCTAGTCGGTTACTGTAACACCTGTTACGGATCTGAGCTGCTGTCTGTACAGCATATGTCCATAATTGCTTTGGGAGGTTACTCTCCAATAGCATGCATCGTGACATCTCAAATAGGGTTCTCCAACCCCTCTCTGCAGTTCCGTTCTGAGGATGTGAGTAGGGTGCACTAGTCTCGTGCCTTATCCCTTTACTCCTAAGTAAAGATTGGAACTCCTGCCCGGTAAACTCTGTACCGTTATCAGATCTTATGCACTTTACTTTTCCATATGGAGCTACATCTGCTATGAATTTTTCAGTAGCTTTTGTCGTGTCACTCTTTACTTTGATAAAGTATGGAAAAATCATCCCACTGTGATCATCAGTAAATGCTATAGCATATCTGTACCCATCTTTATCTGCTCGTTCTATTGGACCGCATAGGTCTGTATGTACTAATTCTAGTACAGTTGTAGCTTTTGCGTCTGCCTGTCTGTTTCTGTTTTGTGTAAATTTGCCCTGTGTGCATATTTCACAATTTGTATTGGACTTGTCATGTTTCTCTTTTATCACCATCCCTTCTACCACCTTTTCTAATTTTGAAACATCATCAAAATTACAATGACCAAGTATCTTATGCCACGTTTGAATGTCATAACACCCCTTCACTTCATCACTGTTTTCATCTTCTACTGTGCTAAGGTAATACAGCCTACCACACACATCCATTTTGAACTTGGTACCGTCTTTGTGGATCAGCCAGTCATCATTGTTCTTGAAACGAAACTCGGCTCCGTTGGCTGTCGCCGCTTTGACTGAAAAGATGTTCTGAGGAAAAGATGGGATGTAGAGTGCTTGCTTGAGCCTCGTCTTCACCCGTCGTCCCTCGCTGTCCAGTAGGTAGACTTCGGCGTCTCCCCTCATCTTCGCCATCCCGCTCACCTTGGTTCCATCGGCAAGCTCGATCGTGTGGCCTTCGGGTCGGAAGCTCTCATCAATTGTCATGAACTTGTTGGGGTCGTTGATCATGTGTGTTGTGGCGCCGCAGTCGACCATGAGGCCCTTCTTGTTTCCTCGTTGTGTCGGACAGTCAGTTATTTTAAAGAAACAGAACGATGTTGGCTCTGCCTCCGTTTCTCCATCAGCTTTCTTTACATACTCATGGTCTCGTCCACGGCCGCGCCCTCTGCCTCGCTGTGGTGTGTCCCATTTTCGTTCTTCCCTTCTTGCTTGGAATCCGTCATGACATGTCCTTGCCATGTGTCCCTTTTTACCACATGTGTAACACTCGACATCAGCCAGGTTCATTTTCTTTCCTCTTCCTCTTCCACG
Source organism: Gadus chalcogrammus (assembly GCF_026213295.1). Taxonomy (NCBI): domain Eukaryota; kingdom Metazoa; phylum Chordata; class Actinopteri; order Gadiformes; family Gadidae; genus Gadus; species Gadus chalcogrammus. The sequence goes on along the minus strand of NC_079422.1, from coordinate 2,849,813 downwards.
TGGCCATGTTGCGCCGCTAGTCTTCATCACGTTGTCTTCTTCTACATTTCCGTCACTCTGCCCATATTTTTCAGTGCTCTCATAACTTCTGAGTTTTGTTTTAAACTCGCTGAACGTTACAATGTAATTTGTCTGGGTGATGTGCACGACGAATGGCTTGTATGTATCAGGTAGGCCCTTTACTACCATTGCTATCTGAAACCCATCACTAATATTCTCGTCTGCTCTTCTTAATGACGTGAATATAGTTTCTGCTCGAATTATCTAAACCATCTTTGGCCTGCATTACTGGGCCCATAACCTGTTGCGTTAGACATTATTCACAGGAGAAAAACACACACGACCGCCATCGTCTCTTTGGTCGGGGAACTACCACGGACCGTTTATTCTGCGCATGATCACATGACATTAAACAGTGCACGCAGGCACGCATGCTCATATAATGAAGTCTCTTTGTAGGCTACTTAAACATGGCTTTGCATCTGCATTTATATTCACTTATATACTGCACAGACCTAGATATGTAAGAAAAGAAAAGAAAACCGAGTAATCAACAGTATATCAGGATTCAATATAGAGTAAGTACTGTACATTACTGGTCAAAGGTTTCATATTTTCAATGAAACACACATGACCAATACAGTATAACACTCAAATATGATGGCATCACAAACCAGCAGACTAAAGCCAGCCTGGTACATACATTGTAAATTAACTGGCAAGACAGTCAGAGCTATCAGATTGTAATTAGATATTCTGATTATGCAACTACAACAACAAAATATTAGGGGGAGGGGGGCGGTGTCATTCAAACTAACAAAGCATTGAGCATTCAATATGGTCTATGTTGGTTTTAGATTATCTCACTTGTGGTGGGGGTCACGCGTGTAAGGTGGCTCCTCATCAAACAATTCCTCCTCATCCATCGGCTCTTTGGGCACCCACGACAAGTCACTGATGACAGTGGCATTATCATCATCATCGTCAACTGTCTGTTCAGGACTAGTGAGGGGAGTGGAGGTTTGTGGGCTGAATGAAGTCTGTGTGCCCACGCTTGGTTACCATGGCGCTGTGTCGAGCGGCAGCCAGCAATAGTTGCTCTCTCTCTTTTCTTCACTTTTAGCTATTTGTTTCATATTTATTGTTTTCTATCACCGTTTTTTTTTTCTTCAGTAAGTTGTACTAACCTTAGCCAACTATGTTTGGGAACTTTTTTTCGTGTTTTTTGTCCGTGTGTCTCAATCTTTGGACAATTTTTCCCGACCGCGTCTCCGTTGGGGCGCAACAATGCGGCGTATCTATTGTTTACACCCGAGATCAACAACCATCGGCGCTGATGCGGGAGAGACCTGAAATCCCCAGAGTACTGAGGAGGAAGTTCAGGGGATGTAAGGCTGGACGTAAACATTGAGAAAAGAAGCGGAGATATACACCATCTCTCCCTTCCATCACCATGGGGAATCTGAGGTCGTTGGCTACGAGCTGGCAGGCGTGGTGAGGACTCAGCGGGTGTATCGTGAGAGCAGTGTGCTGTGTTTCACGGAGACGTGGCTCCATGAGGACATTCCGGACGTTAATGTTACTGTGGACGGCTTTCAGACTGTTCGGGCGGACAGGAATCACAGAGAGAGTGGCAAGAGGAAAGGTGGCGGACTTGCTATTCTTATTAACAACAAGTGGTGTCATCCTGGTCACGTCACGGTGAAGGAGAGAGTGTGCAGCCCGGACATTGAACTGCTTGCCGTGAGTCTGCGGCCATTTTATCTGCCGAGGGAGTTCTCACATGTGATATTCCTGGTTGTTTACATTCCTCCGACTGCAAACGCGGTGGACGCGAGTGACGTCATCCACACCGTCGTCGCGGGACTTCAGTCACGGCACCCTGACGCATTCATCGCGATATCTGGGGACTTCAATCACATCACTCTGGCTGCAACACTGCCCACTTTCAAGCAGTTTGTTGACTGTACTACCAGGGAAAACAAGACACTTGACCTGCTGTACACAAATGTTAAGGATGTTTACAGCTCCACTGCCCTTCCTCCTCTTGGAAAATCAGACCACAACCTCATCCACCTGCAGCCCCTGTATAAGCCCCAAGTCCAGCGGCTACCTGTGACCACCAGGACTGTGAGGAGATGGTCACAGGAGACCGATGAAGCTTTGCAGGGCTGCTGTGAACTAACAGACTGGGAGTTGCTCTGTGATTCACATGGAGAGGACCTTGATGATCTCACGGACTGCATAACTGGGTACATCAACTTCTGTGTGGACAGTGTTGTTCCTACAGTGACTGTACGCTGTTTCCCCAATAACAAGCCGTGGGTCACCAGAGACATCAAGGTCCTGCTGAATGAGAAGAAGAGGGCCTTCAGAGATAGGGACAGGGAGCAGATGAGGCGGGTACAGAGGAAGCTTAAGGAGAAGCTCCAACAGGGTAAGGACAGCTACAGGATGAAGTTGGAGCGCAAACTCCAGCAGAACAACCTGAAGGACGTGTGGAGCGGTATGAGGAGCATCACTGGCTACAAACCATCGGGCAGCCAAACGATAGGAGGTGGTACTGAACGAGCCAACGAGTTGAACCTGTTTTTCAATAGGTTTGATGAGAGGGCTCCGGACTACCCCTCCCCCAGCTCCTCTACAACCATCCACCTCCAAACCTCCAGCCCTGCTGCCCACCCTCCATTCCTTCCTGACTACACCCTACCTGTTCTCTCCCCCCCCCATCACCTCCCCCCACACCCTTCAACACACACGGCAGACAGACCTTCACTGCAGAGTAGGTGAGGAAGGAGCTGTGCAGACTCCGCCCAGGCAAGGCAGCAGGACCCGACGGTGTCAGCCCAAGGGTCCTCAAAACATGTGCAACCCAGCTGAGTGGAGTTCTGCAGCACATCTTCAACCTGAGCCTGAGTCTGAAGAGGGTCCCTGTACTGTGGAAGACATCCTGCCTGGTACCTGTACCGAAGAAGGCGCGTCCCAGCATCCTCAACGACTACAGACCGGTGGCACTGACGTCTCACCTGATGAAGTCACTGGAGAGGCTGGTCCTGTCACTTCTTCGGCCCTTGGCCAGCTCATCATTGGACCCTCTTCAGTTTGCTTACCAGCCGAGACTAGGTGTGGAGGACGCCATCATCTTCCTGCTCCACCGTGCCTGCGCCCACCTGGACAGTCCGGGAAGCACTGTGAGAATCCTGTTCTTGGACTTCTCCAGTGCGTTCAACACCATCCGGCCTGCTCTGCTGGGGAGTAAGCTGACGGCGATGCAGGTGGACCCTCCCCTGGTTTCCTGGATTACAGACTATTTGACAGGTCGACTGCAGTATGTCAGACTGCAGGACGGTGTGTCTGATACTGTGGTCAGCAGCACTGGGGCTCCTCAGGGAACTGTTCTTTCCCCCTTTCTGTTCTCCCTGTACACCTCAGACTTTCAGTTCCTCTCTGAGTCCTGCCACCTGCAGAAGTTTGCGGACGACTCTGCAATTGTTGGCTGTGTTAGTGAGGGGAAGGAGGAGGAGTACAGGAGCATTGTGGACTCCTTTATCGAGTGGTGTGCAACTAACCATCTGCTTATCAACCCCACCAAGACTAAGGAGCTGGTGGTGGATTTCCGCAGGAGGAAATCTGCCCCTACACCCATCTCCATCAACGGTGTGACTGTGGATGTTGTCCAGGATTACAAATACCTTGGAGTATACCTGGATAACAAACTGGACTGGGCCAAGAACACCGAGGCTGTTTACAAGAAGGGCCAGAGTCGACTCTATTTCTTGAGGAAGCTCCGGTCCTTCAAAGTATGTAACATCATGCTGAGGATGTTCTACCAGTCGATGATAGCCAGTGCCATCTTTTTTGCAGTTGTGTGCTGCTGGGGCAGCAGGCTGAGGGCAGCAGATGCCAGGAAGATCAGTAGGATCATCAGGAAGGCTGGCTCCATCCTGGGGGTCCAGCTGGACTCTTTGGTGGTGGTGTCTGAGAGGAGGATGCTGTGTATACTGCACAATATCCTGGACAACAATGCTCACCCTCTCCACCAGGTGCTGACCTCGAGCAGAAGCACCTTCAGCAACAGACTCATCCTCCCCCGGTGTAACACAGAACGCCAGAGGAAGTCTTTTCTTCCTGTGGCCATCAGACTGTTTAATGCATCTACCTCCGGCTGCAGAAGGGCCCGTGGAGACACTATGCCCTGAGACCAATGTCACTTTATTTATTTATTTAATTATTTTTACCCAATTTATTTATTTAATCACTTTAGTTAATTTATGCTGCCAACAATTGCTGCTATAATATTAATTTATCACTTTACCACTTTTACCACTAATACCACTTTTATCTAATCGCTCCTTTTCACTTATTTAGTTTGTACTTATTTTATTTCCATCTATTTTATCTATTTTGACTCTAACCCTGTATTACTTTCCCACCTTTGTATTGTAACTGTTGCACAATAATTTCCCCCGGGATAAATAAAGCATCTTGAATCTTGAATTGAATCTAACCATCTTGGGCTTCAGGTTAACCTGCACAGCTGTGGCAGAGGCAGTAAACATACCCAAACATATGACAATCATGGCAAATCGAAGCGGCTATGTTTTGGTGTAGGCTATGTATTCATTTCATCAATGTGTATGGAAATGTCCTGCTTGCAATGTTTTAGACATAATATCTACCCCTTAAAATACCAAAGATTTACCGTGAGACCATCGGGGGGGCTTCAAATAACATTGTGTCCCAGCGTCAGAAGTGGAGGAGGAGGGCGAGGGCTGATCCCCAGTATCGACACTCTCCACAGTGTCTACACTGTCCACGGTCTCCTGCTGTGAGGCGTCTGTCAACATCTTGCGAAAACAAATATAAAATAGCATATTAGTATAAAGTATAGTATATATAAGTATATAAAAAAGAAATGCAAGGGTGTAGTGGTGAAATAAGAGGTGGGTAAACTATGAATACTTAGATCCGTGATTCGCAACCAAGGGTAGTGCATTTAGGTTGAATCTCATTCCTTTGCTCCAAAGAAAATCTCAGCCCTAGCCCTCGCTGTTGCGCGTGCACGCGCCGTGGAGCAACGTCCCAATACCACTTTAAGGTAGCTTGAGGGGTAAGGGGGAGGGCTAACATCCCCTCAAAATTGAGATTTTCGATGGGCACCCTCAAAGCGCTTCAGTTCTGACTTGCTCCCACAATACCTTGCGAGAAAACGGAAAATCAAGAAATATCCTAGACAAGATGGAGGGCGAAAAGATGCGACAGGATTGGAAAAACACAAATTTAAGTATTTTCTCTGTAATTAACTATTAATACGCGGGCGGCCCACGGTCGGGGAGCTGCCGGGCTCATGTCGTATGATATCCAGATCTTCCATGTTCTAGTGACTCCAGGTTAAAAATAAGCTTTATACTAATATATTATATTAGTAATATTATATAAGTAATGTTATATTTATCCCCTGCCAAGTAATGCAGTCATTCGTTTTAAAAATGCTTAGAGAATGGTGGATCAATGTGAGTTCAATGTGAGAATGTGTTCCTTTTATAAACCGGTGTTAACCGGTATTAACCATTTGAGAAACATTCTCGGCGAGATGGCAGCATGCGGGAAGTCACCGAGCCACAAATGTAAGTAATTCCTTCGTTAATAAAGATAATACAATTCTGATAACCATTGCATTATCGAAATGTAGTTTCAAAGCATTAATACATTCGTTATAACCAGATACATAACCACCGCGGGTTGAATTGTCATGCACTAATCGCTAGTTAGCGAATTAGCTCGCGATCTCCGCAACATGGATAGTTCCATGTCAACACTTGCCCTATTTTCATGTCCCATTTCGCCCATTTGATTGCATGTTTAGCGTGATCTGGATATCATACGATCCATTTATCGTTCCAGGGTCTCCTCAGGAAGTGAGGACAGTGATAGCGTTCAGGACCACCAACGACGCCAAGTTTCTCCGGTCCAAAAGTGCGTCGAAAGCACTTTGGGAGTGAGTAAAGTTGCTTTACCGCATAAAAACAGTCAGTGTTTTTTTAGGCTTTTTCATTAATTAATATCACTAACCCTTAATTTTTTTTTATGACACAGGCAATTGGTAAAATAACTGGGTTTGGAGGGATGTGTAACCCCACAGCAGGCCTCAAAGAAGTGGGAGAACCTGAAGAAACGCTACAAGGTAATTGTCTAATTGTTTTGAGGAGATGCATAAGTTAATTTGACCATGATCTAAACCTTTTTTTCCAATCACAATTAACTGGAGGTGGTTTATCTTTGTTGCAGGACCTGAAGAATCCCAAAACGGGATCCGAGACAGAAGAGGGAGAGGTGACTGCTGCCTCATGGCAGTTTTATGACGATATGCATGAGGTGTTGGGGTCCAGGCCATCCATAGACCCTGTGGTGATAGTGGCCTCATTCAGTGAGGATCCCACAACACTGGTGAGTTATCATATTAGCTACACTCACATTTGCCAAGTAATGCTAAATGAAGCATGAAATTGTATGATAATGGATATCATGGGAGAAAATTATTATTACTAAGTGTATGCTAAGTAAATGTGGAACGGTAGTGGGAAACACAAGAGGTGTCCGGTATCAAGGCCCTTTGGTTCTTTGCACACAACTCAGGTTTTGTTACTTTATACAACTGGTAATTTCAAACCTAGTCCTTCTCGACCGCTCATATTGGAATGTGGGTTTTTATCCACACCAATACATGGTTAATCAATGTATTTTTTGGCTGTACTATATTGTGTACATAGCTATTATATATTGTACATAACATATGGCCATATCACCCAGTTCTGGCAAATAATTCCTAATTCCTTCTTATTCGTTTTCTTTCAGGACATCGTTGAGTACACTGCCACCAGCCCCCCTACCTCTCCCTCATGCTCCTCCACCACAGGCACCTCTTCTACCACCCCAGACACCTCTTTCACTACCGCAGCATACCCCCCAAGCCCCGAAACCCAGGTGAAAAGGCGCCGTATGAATCCCCTCATGGAGTTCTTTCTAGAGGAGAGTGCCAGGGAGCAGAGGAGGCATGAGGAGAGCGAGGCAAAGTTGGCGGAGCGCCACAAAGAAACCGAGGCCAAAACAGACCGCTTCCTCGCACTTTTTGAAAGAATGGTAGAGAAGATGTGATTCTCCACCATTCTCTAAAAAAGCTGAGTGTGTGTGTGTGTGTATTTTTAGATGCGTGTGTGTGTATTTTTAGATGCGTGTGTGTGTATTTTTAGGCGTGTGTGTATATTTCTAGATGCGTGTTTCTTATTTAAATAAAGTGTTTCTTCTAAAGTGTTCTTGTTCTTAACCGATTATTATCTAATACCACCTTTAACATGTAGCTAAGTGACATTCAAAATAAGGTATATGACGAGGGACAAATAGTATTAAAAAAATCCTTTATTTAAACATGTCAAATATACATACCATTTCAGGTTAAACATTTAGGTCTTGCTCGTTGCCCGAGACAATGGCAGCCAGTTTGTCTCTTGTTACATTACCAGGGGTCTGGTTATCTGCTAGGGGACCACGGGGAGGTTGGGGGTCAAGCATATCTAGTTCCGCATCTGCATCTGGCTCTAGCATGTCGCCATTTTCAAGGCACACATTGTGGAGAAAGGCACAGGACGCAATAACAAGAGGGGCAAAAGACAGGCGAACCTCCAGGGCACGGAAAAGGGTCGACCTCCATCGGGTCTTAATCATTCCGAACGCCCGTTCAATGATGCTGCGCCCCCTTGAATGGTAGTAGTTAAAACGCCCCTGTACCTCCACGAATGGGCTCTTTGTACAGGGTTATTAGGCAGATGGGCGTATTTAAACAGGGATAACCACCATCACCCAGAAGAATGTAACCAGGGGGAGGGTACCGTTTTGACGTGTAAAAACTGCTGTTTTTCATTATTCTTGTGTCATAAACTGACCCCGGGTAGCCAACAAATATATCAAGAAATCGACCATCAGAATTACAAATGGCCTGCATATTTAACGAAAAGAACCCTTTGTAATTCAAATAGTCGATTCTGTGCAGTAGAGGGGGTTTGATCCTGATGTGGCAGCCATCTATTGCACCCACAACATTGCCGAAGGCTGGGCTCCCTGAAATCTGGGCAAATCCTTTCCCAATTGCCTGAAGCTCTCCTGCGTGTGGGAAACAGATGGCTCGCTTCAGGTTGACCCATATGCTGTGTGCCACTCTGTGGACGATCCGATGGATTGTGGATCTTGGCACATTGAACACGCTGGATACAACCCGATACGAAAGTCCATGAGCCAGCCAGTACACATAGATGAGGACTTCGAGGTCCTGACCCCAACCATGGTCCTGGTCCCTCCGTAGAAGCCTCTGCAGACCATGCATGGCTCGTCTGCTGAGGCGGAAGTCCCGCTTCAGCTCAAGCTCGACGTTGAACCACAACCGCAGTATGGGCACGTTAGGATTCAGCTTGCAGTACTGCGGACCCTCGGTCTGGAAAATGAAATAAGTTCACATAATTTACTCTGAAAATGAGTTTTTACAACTTGCAACTGCGGGGAAAACAATTCCAGATATACATGGCGTTTCCATCCCCATCCCCAAACGATCCAAATAGTTTGGAGATCGTTAGGGGGGGGGTGAACCACAAACGCATTAGTAATTACATACAATGCATGTGTCGCTATTCAGACAGTCTTTTTTTCTTTAAAATTGCATGATGTATTACAATGGGGTTGAGCCAAGAAATTTACGTCAGTATTTAGCATGTTGTGGCTAGGATAACTACAACTAAACTTGTTGCACAGTCTGTTCTACATACCTCAAACCGATCCACAAGCATTCCCATGCGTCGAAGACATCCTTGGTAAACTCTCCTTCTTCTTCTTGGATTGCTCCGATTGGCGTTCAAACTCAGAAAGATGTTTAACACCCAAGCTAGAGAAAACACTGCAGCTGAAGAAGGCATTGTGAAATGAACCGGCGTAATACTCGTCGCGTCTGTATATCCACGCGGTCGACGACGAATGATGACGTCACACGGTGGGGTTTGATGACGTCACACGGTAGGGTTTGATGACGTCACAGGGTAGGGTTGTCCCATTTGGTAGGGGATCGGTTAGGGGTAGCAATGAGGGGTAGCAATGAGGGTTAGGGTTGAGACAGAGCAAAGAAATGGGATTGGGCCTTACTGTATTGGGAGGTGGCTAAACTCTGTTTAGTGTGGATAAACTCTGTTTCTGAAATTTCAGAGGTGGGTAAACTGCGTTTACTTGCGTTTACTGGCGCTTTTCGCTCAGCCCCACATGCCTGAATTATTAGCCAATGGTTCCCCCATTGCTAGGCAGAAAAGTATATAATTTCGCCAATCAGCGTCGTCGAATTGTATGGCTTTGGGGCGCTCAAGATATAGCCCCAAGCGCAGTGCACCGTCCACTGCGCGTAACCGCGCGTTTGCCATTACCTCAGAGATCAGCAAGATGGCGACTTTGAGTACTGCTTCCACTGTTTCCCTGTGAGTTCAGCTAGTAAAAGAACTCGGAGCAGAAAAGCCAGAAGTGAACGTAACCCATGAAGCAAGAGAAAAGGATAGAGCCTACAAGAGAAGTTTTTCCAGAGTTTGGTTCAGGCTTGGCTAACTAGCTCTGGGTATGCCAATGCAATTTTTTGCCTTCCTTGTATACTTTTTAAAACAAGTGCGTGTGATAGTTCGTGGACACAGACCTGGCGTAAGAGGAATGACACATTCTGTCAGAACGGATCAAATAAACACAAGCGAGCAAGAGTGCATATGAACAACTGTGTGAAGCTAGCCATGCTAGAGGTAAGCAACTTATATTTATTCCAGTAGCCTATATGTATTTCCCTTGAGATGGACACTGGTTGCAGACCCTCACAACCTCCCCCCACCCCGTACTGTATATAGTTCTCTGCAAACCTATGGTGGGACCAGGCCTTCATTATGCATATTGTATATAGTCCTCTGCAAACCTATTCAGTGTACATACTTTATATAGTTCTCTGCAAACATGGTGGCATCAGGCCTTCAGTGTGCATATTGTACTGTATGTAGTCCTCTGTAAGCCTATTCAGTGTACATACTGTATATAGTTCTCGGCAAACCTATGGTTGCTTCAGGCCTTCAGTGTTCATATTGTATAGTCCTTTGCAAACCTATTCAGTGTACATACTGTATATAGTCCTTTGCAAACCTATGGTGGCATCAGGCCTTCAGTGTGCACATTGTACTGTATGTAGTCCTCTGCAAACCTATGTTGGTATCATGCCTTAAGTGTGTCTTCAACAACCACACACAAAAGTTTGCACATTTACATGAATTTTGTGGAATTCAAATTTCATTGTATTTGTCTAAATCAGGGGTTTTCAAAGTGTGAGAGAGTGAGCCCCCCCTCAGAGAAAAAAATTCAGCTGAGCCCCCCCCCCCCCCCCCCCCCCATTTTTTTTTCTAAAGACCTGTGTTTTGAAAGCTATCTTAATTATTTTACACATTTTAAACATCACTGATCATAATTTTAAAACATTTGAAACATATTTTTTAAACATTTGAAACATATTTCTGAAACATTACAACATTGTGCGTTTTTAAACACATTTCTTAACAACTTTATCTAAGCATATTTTAGCTTAACCTTTTTTAAATACATTTGAACATCTTAATCTGTGTAAACTGCCAGTTTACACCGATTCCTTCAGGGTCCCCGACTCTAAATGAGTCGAATCAGATCTGCTTTTTCAGTCCAGAGATTCGACTATTCAGCGGGGTTTGTTTACCGGCGTTTCTATGGTGACCTAAATTATTATAAGCAACTGAAAACGATGCCGGTTTGAAACTAAAACTGTGATTCTGAAAAAAGTATAAATGCTATCAAAATTCCGTTTGGATAGTATTGAAGATACAAGAGTGTAGATTTGTTCAATGGTTTGAACGATGGTAAACGGTTGAAAAATTAATGAGTTACGATGTCTAGAAGTAGGTGTATCAGAATGGGCAGACGTCTTCAATGAAAACAGCTGAAAACGAAGCGGTATGAAACTAAAACGGTGGTTCTGAAGAAATTTTAAATGATATCGAAATTCTGTTTGGATATGATTGAAGATACAAGTGTGTAGATTTGTTAAATGGTTTGCACGAAGATAAACGGTTGAAAATTGATTTAGTTAGGTTACTTCTACAGTTGAAGTACGATTGATGATTTGAATCATCGACTTTCAGGTTTTTCTTCGGGTTTATTTTTTTCTCACGTCGCGCCCCCCCTGAAGAACTCTGGCGCCCCCCAGGGGGGGCGCGCCCCACAGTTTGAAAACCACTGGTCTAAATGCTTACTAATGCAGACTGTAGATATATTTATGAGTGACGTTTACCAACACAATGGCTTGGCCGTAACACAGTCACCCATTATCTCTATATCTCTCTCTCACTCACACACAGAGAGAGAGAGAATGTTTTTTTTTGCCTTTACTATTTTGTCAGAATGCACCAGAATGCTTCGTTTGTTTGTGAAAATCACAAAGAAATCTTGTGGGGGAGGATGCCCCCAGACCCCCCTTTTTGGGTTTGGAATGCAAACGTTCAGCCCCCCCTCAAATAAATTCCACCAGCCGCCACTGTCTCTCTCTATCTATCTATCAGCTATCTATGTTATGTTATGCTATGCTATGCTATCCCTCACTATCTATCTATGTTATGTTATGCTATGCTATCCCTCACTATCTATCGATGTTATGTTATGCTATTCTATCTATCTATCTATCTATCTATCTATCTATCCATCTATCCATCTATCCATCTATCTATCTATCTATCTATCTATCTATCTATCTATCTATCTATCTATCTATCTATGCTATCTCTATCTATGTATTTACTTATATAATCTGACACTGTCACTCTCTCACTAGCGGCTTCGGCTGTCGTCCAAAAGCAGAGAACCTTATGTGACGTCATGCAATGCATTGTGGGAGAAATAAGAATCATCGCTAACCTGTGGCTAATAACCACTAATATATCACCTACTTTTCCTTATATTTATTTTTTGTGATACCCTACAACATCAAATACAATGGATAATTGTTAAAATGTTTATTACACAGAGGTTAGTTCCTAGTCCCAATTTTTTGTGCGATGGAGGTGTACATTTGTGGCTTAAAGTATGAAGGTATTATTGTAGCAAACGTCTTTAGCACCTGTAACTGCAGAATTTGAATGCGTACACTAAAGTCACAGTCAATTTGAAGTCGTATATATTTATTTTGCAAGTGTACTCTAAAGTCACAAATGTGTAACAGTACATTTGTAGTCGTAAATATTTTTTATACCATTGTAAACACAAAATAGGGTCTACGAGTACGCAAATCTGTGTTACAGGTGCACAAATCCTTTTGCTACAATTATTGCAGCGCAGTTGGTGCAAAACACATTCGCACACCCGTGTTTCATAATCTGAGAACATGCCCAAAAGGTGTGCATTTGTAAACCCAAATTTGAACTAATGCATCAGAAGATGCACATCTGTGAAAACTTTCCTCACAAATAAAATGATAAAGAACGCTATGTTAATTCAGCATTTTAATGAGCGAACACAAATCCATTTTACAACTGCTTGAATCTTCTCCTGCATGTCTCAGCTGTGGGTTTTTTTGCAGGTTGTTTTGCACCACGTCTAGGTGGTAAATGTGTAGCAAAAGTATTCGTATCCGTAGATGCCAGAGCGTCCGTGGGCGGGACAAAATAGTCCCGCCTATAATTTCCTAATCCAATGAAAATCGCCGGCAGGGATGCATTTCTCAAATTACACTGGGACCAGTGACGGCTGGTGGTGATTTTGGGTGGGTGGGATAAAGAATGCATTACATTTATCAATACTTCACAGGGCTCCAGACGCCATGAGGTCACCTTTATATCTCTGTTCATAACTTTCATATAATGTGAATGATTTTTAAACAAGATTAAGGTGTAGAGAAAGGCATGTCTTTATTTGAAGCACAATTATAAATAAAAAGAAAAATAAGGTGTTTAAAGTGCTTCACTGAGCTGAAATTGAACATTTCGAACTAAACCATTAAGCAAAAAATAATACTTTTGTGCTTAAAGTATTACACAATTCAAATGTGGACTGGTCTCCCTTTGCGCAAAATGCGGCTGTAGACGATCACACACTCTTTGGTAGAGACGTCTGTGTCGCCGTCAATCATGAAGGACATGTAGGCCTATGTGGCGTTTCCGACGTCCGCAGCTGTCTTTTGTTTTAAGGTGTCGCCCATTAGGCCTACTGCAATGAATTGTGCACATGCCATCTCATTGCTATACGTCGGGTTGATGTTTAATCCATTTCTCTTCATGAGAATAATTTCGGATTTAAATTGAGAATGGCAACTCCTCTTTGGCAATGTTGTATGCAACATTAAATGAGATAATTTCCGATTCCTTAGAGAACCTTATTGTTACTGCCTGTCGCTGAAATGCAGCTTGGAGAGGGGCCACTATCTCTACACACTTGTCACGTCATGTTGGGTTATTAAGACAGCTTTTTTAATGTTTCGATACGAAACGTAGTTGACCCGCTTACAAATGCACTATTACCGGCCATATTCTGACCGCACTCCTGACAGTAAATCTGTACATCGTTTGTTTGATGTGTCCCCAATCTTTTCACTTCCAATTTTTCCTACAAAGACATTAAAGAAAACCGATTAGAAAGTAAATAATCCACTTCGTTCATTTTCATGCTAACGCCCGCCATACTGCACTTGCGCTACTGTGCTGTGATTAGTCGAAGGTCACTGTACTCTAGCTACTGTGCTAGGTCAGCCTTTGGGCTAAACTAATTTAGCCCAAATGGGAAGCATATGAAGGGGGCGTGTCAGGGCACCTGTCAATCAAACGTCAATGGAAGCTTACGCTACTGCGCTTGGGCTAAATGAAATTAGCCCAAATGGGGGCGTGTCACGACACCTGTCAATCGCAATAAAATGGCCGCTTACGCTACTGTGCTTGGGCTGAATGACTTTAGCCCGAATGGGAAGCATATGAAGGGGGCGTGTCACCATACCTGTCATTCAAAATTGAATGGAAGCTTACGCTACTCCGCTTGGGCTGAATACATTTAGCCCATTCACAGGAAAAAAACGAAGATATATATATCCTGGGTTTTTCTGTCACTTTTTGGTGCTGTTGCTCCTTTAGGTTCTACCAAAATTTAAAAAAATATGTTCTAAGTTTTTAATAATATTTTTTTCATTTTCACTGTAAAAGGTAGGGAGGGCTTAGCCCTGTTAGCCCATTTATACCAGCCGTCCCTGACTGGGACCCACCGCGTGCCAGCCATGGAGCTATAAAGATCGCAGCATACTCAGCGCTGGTACGTTTCTTTCTGGAGAAGTGAAGAGGGCGTCCTACTGAACGGAGGTGGATATCCTACATTATGTTAAATGAAATGACTTAGTTCAAGTGAATTCTCCCCAAAGTATTGCATTAACATTTCTGAATTTATGTTATGGCGACCATTAAAATACATTGAAGGACATTTGCGGCATGTTAATGAAATACTTTGGCAACCACTATAGCAACCATGACAGGCACGTGACTTGGACGAAGGCCCATTGAATAGAATAGTTAAAAAAAAGACCTGGACCATGTAGCTTTTATTCAATTATCATTATAACAAGATCTGTATCGGACCATTGACCGCTTCCACCAATCCAAACAACGAAGAGGGTAGCAACTAGTCACTTGGCTAGGGTCTCCGTAAGCCTCGTAGCCGGGGACGTGTCGATCGCCTCCTCCTCCTAGGTCTGACGGTCTCTGCCCTCGAGTGAGTCCTCGGCTCCCTTTTAACATGTCCGCCCGCTCCTTTCCTTTCCCTGGCCAGGTGTTCCCCATCTGGCTGATGAGGGTGAGGAAAGTAGTGCTCTCTGTCTCTGGCTAGTGGATGGCAGCGGTACACGCCCTCCACCAGCCGCCCCCAGATCCCCCTGGTGGGGAGCGGGTTGCCACACTCCTTCACCGCTTGATGAAGCCTCTGGTCGCCTGGGTTCCAACCCAGGCACACATCCCGGCGTGACAGGGCATCGGCGTTGGCGTGCTCCTTTCCCGGTCAGTGGGCCACCTTGAATTGGAACTCCTGGAGGGCCAGGAACCACCTGGTCACCCGGGCGTTGGTTTCCTTGGCGCCCACCATCCACTTCAGTGGAGCATGGTCGGTGACCAGTAAGTCGGTGACCTATAAGAAAGTACCGTAGTTTATCCAGTGACCACTTGATCGCCAGGGCCTCCTTCTCCACGGTGGAGTAGTTTCTCTCGTTTGGCAGGAGTTTTCGGCTAATGTACGTGATTGGGTGCTCCTCTCCAGCCTGGATCTGGGAAAGTACTCCTCCCAGCCCCACTTCCGAGGCGTCTGTGTGGACTATGAGGGGAGAAGCAAAGTCAGGGGTTACGAGCACAGGTCCTGAGCATTAGGCCCCCCACAGCGACCCGAATGATGTAGGGCGGGGCCAGTCTCGGATGGCAGCCACCTTGCTCTCCTGCGGCCGGATGTTCCCCCGTCCTACCTGGGACCCCAGGTAGGCCGTCTCCTCCAGGCCTAGTTGGCATTTGGCCGGGTTGGCGGTGTGGCCCGCCTTCCGTAACGGCCCCAGTACGGCCCGCAGCTGCCGGATGTGGATATCCCAGCTGTCGCTGTGGATGATGATAGCATCGATATAGGCCACAGCGTAGGCCTGGTGAGGCCATAGGAGCTGGTCCATCATCCTCTGGAAGGTGGCCTGAACTCTGTGGACGCCGAAGGGAAGGACGGTGTACTGTTACAGGCCCCCCGGTGTCGCGAACGCCGTCTTCTCCCGGGCGGTCCGGGTCAATGGCACCTGCCAGAACCCCTTGGTCAGGTCCAGGGTGGTGAGGTACCGGGCAGGTCCGAGTCGCTCGATCAATTCGTCCACCCGGGGCATGGGGTAGGCGTCGAACTCGGACACCTCGTTAACCCTTCGGAAGTCATTGCAAAACCTGAACGTCCCCTCCGGTTTGGGCACGAGGATGACCGGGCTGGACCAGGCGCAGCGTGATTCTTCGATGACCCGGAGCCTGAGCATTCGGCCTACCTCCTCCTGGATGGCGTTCCGCCGAGCTTCCGGGACCCTGTATGGAGGGACTCTCACCGTTACCCCTGGCGCCGTCCGGATATCATGGTCGGCGGCCGACGTTCGCCCGTGGAACTCCGAAAATACGTCCCTGTGTTGCCTCACGATGTCGTCGAGGTCCTGCTTCTGTGCCGGGCTGAGGTCCTCCCCCACCGGTACTACCGGGATTCTGCTTACCCTAACCCTAACCCAACGCCAGGGGTGCCGGGTCCGGAGGGTTCACTCCCCCCCTCCTCTGCTTCAGGATATTGACGTGAAACAGCTGGGTGGGCTTACGTCTCCCGGGCTGTCGTACCCGGTAGTTTACCTCTCCCACTCGTTCGACCACCTCGTACGGGCCCTGCCACTTTGCTAAGAATTTACATTCCGCCGTGGGAACCAGAACCAGTACCAGGTCCCCTGGACGGAAGGTGCGCAGCTGGGCTCCCCTTTTGTAAACCCTCGCCTGGGCCTGCTGTGCTTGTCGTAGGTGGTCCCGTACGATGGGCCACACCTGGGCCATGCGGTCCCTCACCTGCTCCACGTGGTCCAGCGTGGGGACGGCTGGCTCTCCCACGCCTCCCTGGCGATGTCCAAGATCCCCCGGGGTCTTCTCCCATAGAACAGCTCGAACGGGGAAAACCCGGTGGAGGCCTGGGCACCTCCCGTACTGCAAACAGGACATGGGGTAGCAGCTGGTCCCAGTTCTACCCGTCGACACTCATGGCTTTTTTCAACATTTGTTTCAATGTCTTGTTGAACTGTTCCCCGAGGCCGTCCGTCTGGGGGTGATACACCGACGTCCGGAGCCGCTTGACCTGGAGAAGGCTAAGCAGCTCTTTCATCACTCGAGACATGAAACATGACCCCTGATCAGTCAGTACCTCCCTGGCCATCCCCACCCGGCTAAAGAGGAGCATAAGCTCCTTGGCTACCGCCTTAGCTGTGGCCGCGCGTAGGGGTAGGGCTTCTGGGTACCTGGTGGCGTAGTCCACCAGCACCAGGATGTACCGGTGTCCCAGGCTGGTCTTGGGAAGGGGCCCCACAATGTCCAGGGCTATCCGGTCGAACGGGGTCTCTATAATGGGCATGGGAATGAGGGGGTTTCTGACCGTGGCCCTAGGGGCTACCCGCTGACACGCCTGGCAATGCCGTTCCACATCCCTCTTCACCCCCGGCCAGTAAAACCTTGCCAAGACCCTATCCCGGGTTTTGTCCATGCCCAGATGTGCTCCGAGGAGGTGTGTGTGTGCCTTAAAGAGCACTTTACTGACATAGGGTCGTGGGACCACTAACTGTTCCGTCACCTCCCCCTCTTTTTCCACTACCCTGTAGAGCAGTTCCCCCCTGGTGCTGAAATGTGGGTGCGGTAAGCAACTCACCGAATCCCGGGTTTGTCCGTCGTGGGTGAGGACGTGGCTCCAGGTATGCTTTAGGGCGTCGTCCTGCAGTTGAGCGCTGACGAACTGGCCCGGCCGAGTAGTTCCTTCTCCCCCTGCCGGTAGGAAGTCCGAGAACTCGGTGAGCGGAGAACTATCGGGTGGGTGGGTCGTTCTGCTCGGACGCCGTTAAGGTGTCCGTGGTGCCTGGGGGAAGCCCCTGCAATCCGGACTGGGCGGACCCCCCTGCGGTGTTGATCGGGGAACCCGGTGGTGTGGGCCCGTTCCCTTCGGAACCCTGGTCCTCGGCTGTCATCTCCCCCGGGGTCGTCGGACGCAGCGTGGCCCCGTAGGCCGGTCGAGCCATCCCCCCAGCTCGGCGGGGAGGCTCTCTCCGGGGCCGGGGTCCCCGTTCCGGGTTCCACAGCCGATTGAAAATCGGGCAATCCCTCCCGATCAGGAGTGGTACTGGCAGGTGGGGAACTATCCCCGCCCGGGCCATGAACACACCGTAGGGAGTCCGGACAACCACATGGCAGGACTCGTAGGTACGGGTGTCCCCGTGTACGCAGGCTACCTCCATCGGTCCCCCCTCCTTTCCCCCCGCCAAGTCGGGACGGAGAAGGGTTACCACGCTGACCGTGTCCAGGAGGGCCTGCGTGTCCCGGTTCATGACCCGCACCGGTATTGTCGGGGTCCCGGACACCCCCTGCGCCCAACAGGTGGCCAGCAGGCAGGGTCAGCGCATCCCCTCATCCGCGTAGACCGACGCCACGGCGGGACTCTGTAGGCTGCGGGATGGTCCGGGAGATGGCTCTCAGCTGCTGGGCCACCTGCCAGTTCTCCAGCTGCCGGATGAGGTCGTCCACTGTGTCGGGATGATGGTGGGCCAGAACCCTCCGTGCGTCTGGCGGAAGCTGGCGAATGGTGTTGTCTATGAGAACCCGGTCCAGTGGGCTGGGACCCTCTCCGGCCGTGCTGAGCGATCTGCGGCCATGCTGAGCGATCTGCGTTTGTATCGGACCCGGATGTCGAATCGCCAGTCGTGGAAACGTAGGGCCCTGGCCGCGAGGTTGTGCCTGTAGTAGGCCAGTATAGCCTGTTTGAGGGCGGGATACTGGCCGGCGGTCTCGGACGAGAGGTCCTGGCCCGCCTGCTGTGCGGGTCCGGGGAGGAAGGGCGACAGGATGTGGGCCCACTGGTCCTCCGGCCAGCTCTCCCTCCGGGCGGTTCGCTCGAACACCTCTAAGTAGGCCTCCACGTCGTCATCTGGGCCTAGCTTAGTGAGCCAGCTGGTCGGGGCGGCGGTCGGAGAGTCGCGGACGGTGTACTGGGTGAGTCCGAGCACCGCTTCGCGGAGCAGGGCCAGACTCTCCGCAATGTCCCGCTGTATCGCGGTGGCCTGCCCCTGGATTTGCTGTTGACGCTGGGCGGCGGCGGCCCCATCTGGGTTCTGCATGATGATAGTGGGTACTTCACCGTGGGTTGTAGTGGGTTCCAATTGCCTGCATTCTCCACCATATGTGGCAACCCGGTTCTGTTAGTGGCTGTTCGTCACGGCAAGTACCACACACGAAAGCCAGGTTAAAGCCGTAGTCGGCGTTTATTCCAAAGGTAGGCAAAAGAACAAGGTAAATGTCACTTGGCTAGGGTCTCCGTGAGCCTCGTAGCCGGGGTCGTGTCGATCGCCTCCTCCTCCTAGGTCTGATGGTCTCTGCCCTCAGCTCCCTTTTAACGTGTCTGCCCGCTCCTTTCCTTTCCCTGGCCAGGTGTTTCCCATCGGGCTGATGAGGGTGAGGAAAGAAGTGCTCTCTGTCTCTGGATAGTGGATGGCGGCGGTACACGCCCTCCACCACCCGCCCCCGGATCCCCCTGGTGGGGAGCGGGTTGCCACAGTATATAATAATATTAATATATATGTCTATCCACACAATAAATAAATATATATTAATATATATTTAACATATAAATATATATACAGTATGTAAAAATAAGTATATTTATATATATATTCTGAGAAACGCTCCACAAAAAATTCATGGGTTTACATTTATTTTAGGGCAGAACGAAAATAGTCTGAAAAACGCTTCCATTCAAAATGCAATGGTTTACATTTCGTTTTGTGTAGAACGAATAAAGTCTGACATTCGTGCTCTGGGACACGATTCAGTAGATTCAGTTTTTGAGGAGGTCTGCTGCAAAAATTTGAGTATCCATAATACACAGCATTTACCCTTTGTTGCATTTGTGGTTTTGACGTAAACATAACTAGAGGGTGCACTCTACTATCTGCGCACTACCCTTATGGAGTCTCTCTCTCGCTGCTTACAGCGAGATGTTTACATTGTTTACTCCATTTAGACCTTTGAACTCTGTTGGAATCTTTTCAGTTGATTAAAGATATTCAACATTCCTTTACATCTTTAAAAATGTGGGTTTATTAAAACATATTTCCCCCCCTCACTTTGCACTACAGCACTGCCATCATTTTCTGCAGGAAGTACATTTTCCAGTTTGTAGTTTGCTATTCAGTCTAGTCTTAGTTGAACATTAGTTGTAGATTTACACAATAATTTGTATCTGAACTAGCAACCGTAACGATAAATTGTAACTTTGAACAACTGCTTCAGCCGTGATTAGTTCTTCAACACTTTTTAGAATTAATATCCGTCTACTATTGCGCTTTGTTCAACAATTCCTAAGTTATCCCTGTTAAGTTACGCTTAGTTCATCGACTCCGTAAGGGAGTAGTATCCACGTTCAGGGGCGTTTCTAGGTTTCATAAACATAGACCAGAGGGAAAAGAAACCTATCAGCTAAAAGCGAGTTGAATTTTCTAGCTAAAGACCACTGGCGTCCCTGATGTTGTTTCGGCCGGGCCGAAACAACATTTGATTCACTACGACTCCTTTCAGCTGCCCACTCCTCCTTCTCCTGGAAAAAATATATAAATAAATAAAACGCTTGAGGTGGCGTTTTGAAAAGAAAAACTTACATTTTATCTACCTGAATAAACAAAATACGCAGTTTGTTATGGCTTTAAATAAATACCTGACTGCTGTGCTGCTTATCCCCAAACATCTAAGGTTCCAATCAAGTTATTTCAGAGTAAAATGAATACAAGTGAGACAGACCTTACATATATATATATATATATATTGTCGTGCTCTTTGGAAAAGGTACTTGAATCAGGATCGCTTTTAACTCACTTTATTTGGTAAAGGTTTAGTCTCGGCTCTATGAAGCAAAAGGAGGGGAATTGTATAGGCACGCGTGGAGATACACTTAGTAGGGCATCTGAAGGATGCGTTACCTGCAGCATTCTGGACCCCCTGGGCTATGTGTTGTGACTTACTTACTGGGCAGGCGTGGAGGTGCCATGCCGTAATTCCGATGCCTCATTGTTCCGACGTCTCAATGGTCCGAAATATTTCCCATTAGATCGACATGCCACTATGCCGACGGTTCAATGTTCCGAAAACGGAACCCATTGGTCCGAAGGTCCGTTTGTCCGACTTTTCAAAAAGGAGGCGCATTAGGCCGACGGTTCAATATGCTGAATAGGCCAAGGCACAATTCCACATGTGTGATCATGAAACCAAAAATAAAAGACGATGTAGGCTAAGTTCCAGCAGTGCACTTCACCAAGCCAGACTGTTGCTGTGGGCTTGAACGGTCACAAGAGGTGAAATTATGAAGCGCACGTTATACAAGGACTAATACTTTTCCGGTCAAACGGTGAGTGACTAACAAATACAATTTTTATCTTTAGGGCCTATATGTGTTGTTTACTGTGTTTGCAGTGGGCTTTTAGCCTAAATAATATCGCTGGTATTGATTAGACTTATACCTCATACCGTGTACTTAGTCAAGTGTGTGTGTGTGTGTGTGTGTGTGTGTGTGTGTGTGTGTGTGTGTGTGTGTGTGTGTGTGTGTGTGTGTGTGTGTGTTCGTGCCCGTGTTGAGAAATAGACCTACGCTCTCGGTCCATGGGGCTGAAATACCGTGTCGAAATGAAGTGAAGCGTTGTCACTTTGCTCCCAAATATTCATCGTGAACGTGATATGTAGGCCTAGGTTGTATTTTGGAGAGAGAGTGGGAGAGAGTGGGAGAGAGCGAGAGAGAGCGCGAGCGAGGTATACAATTCTTTATATGTAGGCCTATTCGGCATATTGAACCGTCGGCCTAATGCGCGTCGGACAAACTGACCTTCGGACCAATGGGTTCCGTTTTCGGAACATTGAACCGTCGGCATAGTGGCTTGTCGATCTAATGGGAAATATTTCGGACCATTGAGACGTCGGAACAATGAGGTGTCGGAATTACGGGCAGGCCCCGGCGTGGACTCAGTTATGTGCTCTGATTGGCAAAGCATGGTGCTGAACTCCCACCCCCTGGATACCCGTATGTGTCTTAAAGGGGACATATTATGCAAAAACTCACTTTTTGCGGGCTTTTGTGATCATATTTGGGTCTCTACTGTTCGTATAAACACTCCAAGCGCGAAAAAAAAACATCCATCCGTTTTCTAAGTCAGTACAGATACTTTTTTGGCAAGAAACACAAGGCTGCTGTGAGCTGTTTGGTTGGCTCTCCTAATGTGACGTCGGGTTAGGGAAATTGGCATGGAACCACTCCCACCTTTCAAGTCCACACCCTCTAAATTCAACCCGGTATCACGCAATTGCGTGCTCCTGCGCACGAATGTTAATCTATTGAAGCGTGTTCCCGAGCACGATAGTCCGACTTTTTGCGTGTTACACAAAACGAAATGTAAACCAATGCATTCTGAATGGGAGTGTTCTAAGACAATTAACGTGCTCCACAAAACGGTACGAGAGAGAGAGAAAGAGAGAGCGGGAGGGACAGAGAGAGAGAGAGAGAGAGAGAGCGAGAGAGAGAGAGAGAGAGAGCGAGAGAGAGGCTTCAGAAAGGGTGTGCGCAGATAGTACAGTGCACCCTAGTTATGTTTATGCCAAAACCTATATATATAATTAGGCTGTGGAAATTGCAATAAGTTAAGAACACAACTTCGCACGTTGAGCACACAGCCGTGTGACTCGTTTATTTTGTAAAAAAGAAAACCGGAAAACAAAGCGTGCTGAAGGTAAACAAATCCAGCATGGTCTGTGACGTCATGAGACGCACGTAATCCTTAGGGACTGCGATCCCTGAACCACCAAGAACGTAAATGACATGCAGTAAACAACAACACAATTGAAAGAACAACACATAACGAAATACTGTAGGTGAATTATGTTACGGTCACTACAAGGCTATAATTATATTATTTAGCGTGTAATGAGACTAGGGCTGGGCGATATGGGCCAAAATGAATATCTCGATATTTTTTTACGATATCTCGATACACGATATATATCTCGATATATTTTGACTCTCCTCTAGAGCACATCATAAATGCTCGATTCAACCATGTCTGGCATAATGTTACGTCAGTAATAATTCTAGTATTACTGAAACATAAGTCTGCATGTAGATTACATGAAACAACATATTGTTTAAACTCATTAGTGCTTTCTATTGGAACAATTTAGAACTTGCACATAAGAAAAGGAAAATCACAGCAAGTTAGATTTACCAACACAGCATTTATTCAAACCGTTAATTATTTATTAACAGTTTGAATAATAATTATTATATATACACTGCCAGACGAAGGATCCAGTGCTATTCTTTTTCGAAACCAAATCCTCAGTTTCCATCCTTTTTTCTCTCTCTTGCTGTTCTCACTCACCGGTCGGAGGTACACACACCTACAGCAGCGCGCCTTCCAGACTACGTCACACACGCGCGTCCATGAGAATCTCGTGGACTCGCAATGGGCGGGGGGAGTGAGTGTGTTTAGAGAGCCACAGGAAAGAGCGAGAGAAGGGAACGCTGTGCGTTAAACAAACCCCGAGAAGCCCAATCCCTATGAGACCTCCCCACGTTACGGCCATCAGGAGGCGCACAGAGCTTTTGGCCGTGATATTATATAAACAATTGTATTATATTATATATTATTATATATAGAGCCCCGGGAGTCGCAAACGGCAACAATCACTTTCTCCTCCGTGCCGCAGTTCACCCCGGACTGCACTGCACCGAGTTTGACGGTTGAACGCTGGTTGGCTGTTACGTTACACATGTTCAACACGTGGCCACGCTGTTGAACGCTGATTGGCAGATACGCGTCTCTACGTTCACTTTGTATGAGATCTTGTCGCCCCGTCGCGTGAAAGCACAACGAGTATGCCGGCGGCGGCAAAAAGAAACATTGCGTGCCAATTTATATTCGATGTTCGCGATAGGGGCATTTTATACATCCCCTGGAGAACATCTCGCGATACATCGCATATATTCGATATATCGCCCAGCCCTAAATGAGACAATCTATAGCCAAATTGTCGAAGATGCCCGAGAATCTTCGGGGATATCAGCATGGGAAATCGGCGAATCAGACCCATGAAGGGGGGGGGGGGGGACACGTTAGTTGAAGGGGGGGGGGGGGGGGGGAGACACGTTTGTTGAGGGGGGGGGGAGACACGTTTGTAGGGGGGGGGGCACGCTCGACATCGAGAGTTGGTTTTTATTGAACGCTCGACAACGAGAGTTGGTTTTTATTGAACGAGACTTCAACACGGAACAGCTGCACGAAACGATGGTCACGTCACTCTCGGTGACGGTGTCGACAATATTGAACACACAAACAATGTTAATAGAACAACACACAACCACATAACATCCCGAACCCATTAACCCCACTTAATCCTAACAACAAAACAAGTTAACAAAAGCCCCATTTGTCAACTGAGAACCCCAATTCCCAGAATCCCCCGCGGCTCCGGAACACGGCGTAGCTTATATCAATCTTTATTATCTGAATGGGAAATGCAATATTTTAGGACAGATACACCATTAAACGCGTTTCTAATGACATTTCTAGCGAGAAATGTACATTTTCCTTACATAATCTTCAGTCAGTGAATGTGTATGATCTTTATTAATCTTTATTATCTGAATGGGAAATGCAATATTTTAGGACAGATACACCATTAAACGTGTTTCTAATAACATTTCTAGCGAGAAATATACTTTTTACTTGCATAATCTTCAGTCAGTGATTGTGTCTGATCCTTAGTTTTATAGTTATTAGGATTTGATCGGCTCGCTCGCATGTTTCAACGACGTCAGGTTGCTTTCGCTAAACTAGCAGCTCACGTGCTTCCTGCGTTTGTGTTATTAAACTGTTACTTTATGTAACTTTTAATGATATCATCTTGTTAGAAACACGTATATCTGAGAGCCAACCCAGTCGCCAAAAGCATACGTTGACAGTGTACTTTTCGTGAACACTGGATTACGTCGCATTTCAACATAAAATAGCGTGTTATACACACACACACACGCACAGACACACACACACAAGCACACACAAGCACACACACGCACGCACAGACACACAGACACAGACACACACACACACACACACACACACACGCACACGGTGCATTTCGCTGCTAAAACAACAACAAAAAAATATTCCCTTAAATATTATTACTTTCAAAACGTTGGGCAAAATGGCCAATAATATCATTTTTTATTTGGGATGCTTCTAGGACATTTTGGGTGGATTTTGAACGGTATGTGGGGGGCACGTTTTTTGCAGGACCTGGCAACCCTGCACTGTTGCCCGAGATCTGGATCCACCCCGGCGTGGTGCCGTCTCCTTCTGACCTTTTGACTCCAGACTTCTGGGGGAATAGCTCAATCAATTCATTAGTCAATCAGAAGCATGTAAATATCGTCCCGGTGGCGTAAGAGGACGAACAAGGTGTCCTTCAACATCTACGCTTCCAGGAGATTGCAACGGTGCCACACATGAGCATATTCGAACATGTTTAATGGTAGTAATTAGCTGTCGAAATTGGAGGCCTTAATCAATACTGAGCAGCTATTGATTTGCTTCCCGATAAAGATTTGTCACAAATGACATGTTATTTAGCATCTACACGTTGAGCTGAGTCCAATGACACCAAGAACGACACTCTAGCTAATGGTAACATGTGTTTTACATGGTACACCTAGGTCTAGGACATGATCTCGGTGTAGCAAGAGGCCGAGCTTGATCTCATTGGACTCAGCTTAACGTGTAGATGCTAATTAACATGTAATTTGTCAAAAATCTCCATCGGGAAGCAAATCTATAGCTGGTCATTATTGATAAAGGCCTCCAAAATCGACAGCTAATTACTACCCCGAAACATATTCAAATATGATCATGTGTGGCACTGTTGCAATCGTCTCGAAACGTAGATGTCAAAGGACACCTTGTTTGCTCTGTTGCACTACCGGGAAGATATTTTCATACTTCTAATGGATTGATTCATATTTTAAGGTTCTCGGAGTAAGACTTTAAGTGGCTGCAGCAGAAGTGTTGAGACGAAAGATGATATCAAGAGATTTATAGAATATTCCCATTCACATTATGATTCTTCGTCGTAACATCCGACCAAACATCCTTTACATTCACAGAGCGAAGATTATGAAAGTCCAGGCTCAGCAAGTGCTCCATCTCGTTGCACCTGCACCCAGCGGCTCGCTTGCAAGATTTTGGCCTGAAGTTCTTCCCAGACCAACACCCTAGCCATCCAACATGCATATCTGAGAATCAGGCCTCTCTTTAATAATGACAAAAAGTTATGAGAGAAACACACATTAACTTTTTGTTATCTCATAAGCGGCGTGGTGCCGGCTCCTTTTGACCTTTTGACCCCCGACTTTAAAAACATGGCCACAGGCCAGCTGTGTCTACACACCTTTAGCCACAAATGTACACCTCCATCCCACAAAAAATGGGGACTAGAAACTAACCTCTGTCTTATGTACATTTACTGTACTGTTGGAGGTCACGCCCCTTTGCCGACCTTTTCGAGATAGCTAGGGATGCTAAAATGTTTACACACATTTCCCGGGGCCCCGTGTAGTCTCACTCCGAGAACCTTAAAATATGAATCAATCCATTAGAAGTATGAAAATATCTTCCCGGTGGTGCAACAGAGCAAACAAGGTGTCCTTTGACATCTACGTTTCGAGACGATTGCAACAGTGCCACACATGATCATATTTGAATATGTTTCGGGGTAGTAATTAGCTGTCGATTTTGGAGGCCTTTATCAATAATGACCAGCTATAGATTTGCTTCCCGATGGAGATTTTTGACAAATTACATGTTAATTAGCATCTACACGTTAAGCTGAGTCCAATGAGATCAAGCTCGGCCTCTTGCTACACCGAGATCATGTCCTAGACCTAGGTGTACCATGTAAAACACATGTTACCATTAGCTAGAGTGTCGTTCTTGGTGTCATTGGACTCAGCTCAACGTGTAGATGCTAAATAACATGTCATTTGTGACAAATCTTTATCGGGAAGCAAATCAATAGCTGCTCAGTATTGATTAAGGCCTCCAATTTCGACAGCTAATTACTACCATTAAACATGTTCGAATATGCTCATGTGTGGCACCGTTGCAATCTCCTGGAAGCGTAGATGTTGAAGGACACCTTGTTCGTCCTCTTACGCCACCGGGACGATATTTACATGCTTCTGATTGACTAATGAATTGATTCAGCTATTCCCCCAGAAGTCTGGGGTCAAAAGGTCAAAAGGAGACGGCACCACGCCGGGGTGGATCCAGATCTCGGGCAACAGCGCAGGGTTGCCAGGTCCTGCAAAAAAAGTGCCCCCCACATACCGTTCAAAATCCACCCAAAATGTCCCAGAAGCATCCCAAATAAAAAATGATATTATTGGCCATTTTGCCCAACGTTTTGAAAGTAATAATATTTGAGGGAATATTTTTTTGTTGTTGTTTTAGCAGCGAAATGCACCGTGTGCGTGTGTGTGTGTGTGTGTGTCTGTGTCTGTGTGTCTGTGCGTGCGTGTGTGTGCTTGTGTGTGTGTGTCTGTGCGTGTGCGTGCGTGTGTGTGTGTGTATAACACGCTATTTTATGTTGAAATGCTACGTAATCCAGTGTTCACGAAAAGTACACTGTCAACGTATGCTTTTGGCGACTGGGTTGGCTCTCAGATATACGTGTTTCTAACAAGATGATATCATTAAAAGTTACATAAAGTAACAGTTTAATAACACAAACGCAGGAAGCACGTGAGCTGCTAGTTTAGCGAAAGCAACCTGACGTCGTTGAAACATGCGAGCGAGCCGATCAAATCCTAATAACTATAAAACTAAAGAACAGACACAATCACTGACTGAACATTATGCAAGTAAAAAGTATATTTCTCGCTAGAAATGTTATTAGAAACACGTTTAACGGTGAATCAGTCCTAAAATATTGAATTTCCCATTCAGATAATAAAGATTAATAAATATCATACACATTCACTGACTGAAGATTATGTAAGGAAAATGTACACGATGACCCCATTTTTCCAGCCTGTCTACATCCAGTTCGCAAAAGCCGTGACAAGAAAAAATGGCTGACAGCAGGTATCTTTGTCACATTTAGGATTCAAACACTTCAAACACATGGCATAACTCATTTATAGTTAGCATTGAAAAATAGTCAGTCTATGGATTCAACTAATTTCTTTAGTGGCAACTGTTTTTTCCCGGTTTAATAATTATTTTTGTCTGTTTTAGGAACTCCAGCGTTCTATGAGCTGGAGAAGGTGCTGAGTAGCAAAAGGGTCCTCAAGGACATTGCCAAACTTAGCCCCCACTTCCAGACCTCATCATTAGAGTCGTTTCACAGCGTCATCTTGCAATTTGCTCCTAAAAATGTAGTGTTTCCATTCCTTGGGATGCTTTGCAGGTAAAGGAAACTTTCATCACACAGAATGTTCTAATCCTCAATACAACCAAAACCAAAGAACTCAAAGTTGACTTTAGGGGAAAAGGCAGGCCAGCACCTTCCAATCTCCATTAATGGCCAAGTCGTGGAGTGGGTCTCCTCCTTCCGTTTCTTAGGCACCACTATCCACCAGTCCCTATCATGGAACCTGAACATTAGTCTCATTATTACCAAAACCCATCAGAGACTATACTTCCTCCGTCAGCTGAGGAAATGTGGGGTTAGTCAGGCAGGCATGACCCATTTTTAGCGTACACCTCAGGTGTAGTCTGCCTACCATAGCCTCACACTATGCCACCAGAATTTCCAGGAAAGCTGGATCATCCCTGACCCCTCTCATCCAGCACACCACTTATTCCTACCATCAAGGAAGAGGTACAAAAGCATCACAAGTAGAACATCACACTTTTAGGAATAGTACCTATCTACAAGCTATACGCCACCTGAACATGCACTAATCACTTTATGGTCTACCTCTCTTTGCCCTTTTTGCACTACTGTACTTACCATTCATGTGTTATTTATGTGCCGTTTTTGGCTTGTTGTGTTGTTATTATTGCTGGGTGATATATGTGAGCATAACAAAACACATTCCTATCAACTGTATTTTTATATTGTTGAAATGGCTATAATAATAAGCTTGAACTTGAACTTATCTTTACTGTACAAGACTCTACCTGGCTGCTCTACATTACAATGAGAATGCTGATCGAGACCAGGCCACCTCATCCTCTGGAAAACCTCTCTACAGGATGCATTTCCCAAAGGCAAGGAAGGGAGAGTGCAGGGTGAAAGCCATCAAAACCGAGACAACATTTGGTAAGTTATAAAAAAATGTTTAGTATTCAACAATAAGACCTGTACATTTTGCATACTATTGCACTTCAGTATCTTCACGCCAAATAAAACAATAAATAAGTAAAAAATTAACAATTAAATAATTGAGAAACGATACATATTTACATAATTGTTTGTGATTGTCAAATATTGCACAGAATATGTGGAAGTATTGATGGGCTTCATCATGGGGCCAGTCTTTGAAGACCCAGCAGCATACAGGGATGACCTTCTGAAAATCCACATCCCTCCGGACCTGTGTTCTGAGTTCGAACATCCAGAGAAGGAGGAGGTGATCGCCAGCTATGTGTCTCGCTTCAATCCAGGGGAGGCAGTCTGAAACCCACATATTGTCCTTGGCTGTCAGGAAACTGTCGACGAACACGCTGGACCACACACGACGGGATGACAACCCTTATTTTGCGTCCAAGGAATCCCCAAAACACCAACTCACAAAGTTTCTGTAGGCAAGATACCTGTAACGACTAAAAGTAATATTGTATTGTTTAGTAAGTGAAATAGTTCTGTCAGACAAAGTACAATTGTCACATTTCCTGGTGGCTGAAAAGATCAGTTTTATTTCCATTTTTGCTTTGTGTAATAAATATTTTTTTGTATTTCTAAATGTGTTGTGTGAGCATGTTTGCTACTAGCTGTATTTGCAGATAGTAATCATACATAAGAAAGAAAGCAATCAGTATTGGGACATTGTCCAATTCTATGTATTGGAGTGCAAGGCTAGTGACCTACTGTATGAACACAAGTAAAGTAAGACTAAAGTCTGCTTGCTGAAAAATGCAGTATGTTGCCATATATGTCACACTGTACATACTAGGGAAAAAAAAACATAAGAAATTAAACGTACTGCTCTATTCCCCGTAGCCGTAAAGGCCCATGGTCAGCTCTGTAGACATTGCACGCTGTTTGTAGAGAATAAACATTTAGGCACACTGGATACAACCCTGGATGGTCGATCACGCATTGGGGCATTCCCTCCAGCTGCTCCATACGTCGTGTGACCTATAAGTTATGATGTAAGGTGAGTGCTGTGCTAGCGTATCAGTAAATAACTTTGTGCAATGGTAGGACAGTGGCTAGCATACGTAAATAAATGAGTGCTATCATGGTCGCATAGTTGGTAACTAGTGCTAAATACATGTAGCGAAGGAATGCTACCTGTGGAATCTCCTGGCAGCATACACTCTCCGCCTCAGTTGGCATTGCCCCACAACTTCCACAAGTGCACCTATATGATACCAATGTGTGTTTTGTAATGTTTAAAATGCAAGAAAATGTTGTATAGAAATTGCATGTTTCAAAATATAAGGAACATTAGGCTACATAGTTATAGGCTACATCGTACAGTAAGCTGACAACTAAAGAGAGATGGTGATGTTGAACAACAAATAAGTCGATTAAAAAAAGTTGACTAACCATTCAGAAACTGCTTGCTGCATTCGCGGTTGTGCAGGTGGCTCTTCCTCCTCTGGCTCTGGGTCCGACTCAGGGTCAAATATATACGGTTGCGTTTGCTGCCGTTGACTGTTAGCTGCCATGGCTTTCAGCGTTTTCACGTGTGATAATGACCAAACTAACGTATGATGGATGGGGTGTGGCCAGCCACAGCTAATTTGCATAAAAGTGACAGAGCCCAAAACAGCTCAATCATAGCATGTGGCCTGTTGGTATGAATTTGTGAATTATATTACAATATATATATATATATATATGGATCTGACTGGGGATAGCATAGGTTAATTCACTTGAGGTGGTAAACAGTCTGGTTATGTTTTTAAACAGTTTAGTCTCTTGCAAGGACTAGAAGGTGTAGGCTACTTTATTTTGAGATGTCCCTGGAATCCCCATGTTTCTTTCTAAATAACTAACTACAATTAGTGACTAGAATCATTTCATCAATTCAAGACTGAATTTAATCAATGCAGTCCATAGTTACCAGTAAATATACCAATAAATATTGAAAATAATAATATTCTTATTTTATACATTTTTTCAACAATTATATTTGGGGCTAATTAAATAATATCCGGGGCTTTAGCTCAGAATAAAACAGCCTAGTGACGCCACTGTCCACGTTTAGATACACTTACTTCATCGACTCCATAAGGGAGTAGTAACTAGGTTCGGTTAAACGTAGTTCATCGTTGAATTATCATATCCTGTATATACACATATATATCTTGCACACACTTCACTTTCACTTATGACGCATTGGACTGGAACTTTAGGTATTCCGTTCAAGCCTCTGCCCCCGCTCCTTTCTTGGCTTGCTTGCCAACTCAATGTGGTAGAAAAAAAATACATGCATTCTTTAAATTATCCCATTTTTTGTGATCAATTGGAATTTTGCCCCTCAAATCCCTGTTCCAACCGCTGTACCTTTAATCAACACACGTAAAAGTTATTTCTGAATCCGGGACTTGGGAACCAGGGGCCTCATTACAGAAACTTCCTAACTCTGAAATCCTATCCTATCTTGAGATAGGAAGGCATTTAGGGGTTTTGATATTACAGAAGGAGGTATCCTAACTTAACTTAGGAAGAAATCCTATCTTATCTTAAGATAGGAATTTAGCTATTACAGAACTATTAGGAGTTTCTTAGTTAGGATCCCTAAGTTAGGTGGCCATACACCCTGTCCTAAATTCAAAATAACTGTCAATTTCAGAAGAAAATGGTAGCAGCACTGCTAGTAGGTCTGTATTACTATGAAGACGAGGAACATCAACAGAAATGTGATGGCTTAAAGGCTACCGAGACCGCATAATGATTTGTTACATTTGTATTTTAATTTCATTTTATCGCCTGCAAAGACATTTAATTTTGAATTTGGTGGAAGAATTATTTTACTACTTTATTACTACCTCTTCTTGTTCTCTGTACCAATACCCGCCATGTATTAGTGCTAGCTTGCCGTTATTAACAAAGATCCTCAACGGTCTGTTAACGTTAAAATAAACTCTTTCTATCAATCTCACGCACACAGACAGAGTGCAGAAACAGACATAACCTGACGATTGCCGATCGAAAAATCTGATTGAAAGAACAGTTAGGATTACCTAAATTAAGATAAAATAGGATGCCAAAAATAAGATAGGAAACTGCCAACAGGTTAGGGACTGCTTCTGTAATAAGAAATTAGGATTTTTCCTATCTTTGAGTCCCTAACTTAAATTAGGATGAGAAGTTAGGATTTTTTCTGTAATGAGGCCCCAGACCTGCCCCTTCTCGGGTTGGTTCTTTCGAAGGCTAGGGTGTTTTCATTGGCGGTATCAGGGGGTCAACAAGCTCCTCCTATTGGCCTGGGTGCCCCGCACTCTGTGGCCTTGGTGCCCAACAATCTGTGGCCTTGTTGCCCCGCACTCTGTGGCCTTGGTGCCCTGCACTATGTGGCCTTAGTGCCCCACACTCTGTGGCCTTGCTTATTGGAAACACAACCCACCGAAGTTCCAGCTAAGACAGACCCCTTTGATGGGGTAGCCTTCTTCAATCATGAGGATTATACTCATTATCTGGAATTACTTTCCGCACTACCCCACGATTAAATTAACCACAGCCCATTATATACAGTATTTAGGGTAGCTGACTCTTATAAAGGCAAGTTGGCAATTTAACATTAGGTTACTTGCGGGAATCCGCACGTGAACATGAATTATGCCTGATTCTTGTCAGATAGATTTCCACCAGCAATTTTGGTGAAGACAACAACTCCATGAACCCACATTACTTCACAATGTCCTCAAACAACGTATTTTGTTATTGTTTAGATTGAGCGAGCCCTAGCGGAAGAAATTACAAATACATTTAAATCGTATTTTATGCGTCTATATTTGATTACATTAGATAATATAACATTGATGCGGTTCTGTTGTAAGGTTGAAGCTGGTCACACTGCATTATGTGTCCCTGGATCAGGAACAGCAAGCCGAGAGGATCTTAACCGCTGTTACTGGGTCTCCCTGCAGGTACAGTCAAGCATGTCTCAGCAGCATCAAGACGCAGAACCCATCTCAGGCAGCTGTTCCCGGCAACCACTTAAGCATGTAATCTAATTATGATAGCGCCTGAGCTCGGGAGATGAACTCAATTCTGTTTCATCAAAAGCATTATTGGCCAAATCACCTGTGTAAATACCCGCCACATCGGGAATATCCTGCAGTAAGTGGCAGTCAAAAGTATTCAAGATATATTATTCAAATATTAATTCAACATGATTTATTGACACAGGAATAATAAAAATCCTAAGAGAAAACATTGTTAGTGCTTCATTCATTCCCTCATTCACCATATGGGATTTAAGTACATTTTAACCTATAATGTAATCAAATGTCATCTTATAAAATGTGGTTATTGTTTATGTTTTGGAAGTGTATTTTGTGTTGTAGTTTGTTAGATTGTGTAAATGTTTAAGTACTAACTTGTTTAAAACCAAAAAAATGGTATTGTTTCTACTTGGTTTACTTTTTTTTAATTTAATACTCTGAAGCAATTAATATCATCTACTTTATTCATTTAATAAAGTGAAATGAGATTTTGGGAATAGATAATATTTTATTTTTAAAAATAATCGTCTTTGTCTTAAATTATTCAGAGATATCTTTATTCCTATCGTTTGTCATCATTCAACCCAACGACTAAGATACAAGCAATCATTGAGTTTTATCTTATCAGAGGAAAGAAAAATCCATAACTACCTAATGTGTGTTTTTTAGCAATTTTGTCTCCCAGATTTTCTGCCATCCAAATAAAACGAAAAACTAATGTCCTTCATTATGTTAACCAAACAGTAACCTGTATGCGTGTATACAGGGAATTCATTAGGAGGGCAATGAAGCGTTCCCCTGAAAGTAATTACATGCAGCCGATGTGACTGTTAGGAATGCTGCATAAGTGATCACTGCAATTAAAGCTGATGAAGGAAGCAATTTGCGAAACAATACAAGTACAAATGATTGTGAGCCTCCATCTTTTATAATTTGTTATGAATCAAACGTTCCCTTTTTCTTCTTCTCCTTCCTCCTAAACGCATGCAGATCATAATCTCCCGCTGTGAAACAGGGTCCTCTGTCATATATTATATCAATGTGTGCAAAGAAACACAATATTCCACAGCTATCTGCCATGGAAGAACTTAATTGGGAGGCAATCATATGGTAACTGCTCAGAGGATTTTTTCTTTTATGGTGGAAATAGTGTGTTTATCAAGGATCTGACGGGAAAGAATTCGTTGTTTTGAACAATTGTAATGTCTCCGACTTTAAGTAATGTTGTTGGATAATACATTATTCTTCTAAATATTCCTATATGCACTATATATTATTAGGCTTGATCCCCTAAGTGCTTTCATGTTTATTCCAGCCATAACTGTTAACTCACGCATCGAGTCAACTGTATGTGTTTTCATGTATTATGTATTATCTATTTGGGAGATCATGTTTGGGGGTCCCATTACAGATGACTGCGCAGAAGAATGTGTAAGCATGGGCGGGGAGACTTCTGAAAAACATTCATTTGTCGTCCGACCAACATTATTACCTTATGAATTGTTATTGGAAATATATATTTAATAAAAGCTGCCTCAACTTTGAAATAATTCAAATACAAAGTTTTTGTTTATGTCCCCGTAATTATCAGCTCAGTTGGCAGAACCTTACATACATCTACAATTAATGGCCTAAATGGCCTGAAACGTGCTCCTACAACATTCTAGGTTTGAGAAAAACACATTAACTCCAGTCCCATTTATTTGGGAACAGGAAAAAGCAATCATACATTTTGAAATGTCTGTAACTCCGGAAAGGAAGGTCTTAGAAACATCATTCCAACCCCGGCGTGTTCCTTGAACCCGAATTATGTATTATATAGGCCTACTCTGGAGATATAACTATCAAGTAAAATTTCTATGTAAAAGCCATACCGGATGTCTAATAGTACTATTACCATTATATAGGCCAGGAATAATATAATGCGTCAAATCTATTACTACGTAGATATTACTCTTAGGCGAAAGTATGCAATTAGATCTTGACCTCTCAGTGTATTAATACTATTTAAATGTAATGCATGATAGCTGAATCATCATATTTTATATTAAGGATTAGTAATAATAATAAGTATATTTAGGGTATGTATAATTTAAGCTTGGGATGAAGAAGCCTTGACCATGTGGTCTACAATGGAGACCCTGCTGTCTGCAGTGGTGAGAAGACTTTACTGTCATTAATGTTGTCATTACAACATTATGTATTATATTATGACGACTTTTATGTTTGCTTTAGTTTTCTTCTAAACCTTAAATACATTGCACTTTCTACAATGCATTTTTTAACTTTGCCTTCATTTTATTTTATGTATCTATTTTAATTTATTACTTCATTTTATTGTATGTTTGCTTTAGCTTTCTGCTAAATCTTTAAAACATTGCACTTTCTGCAACGCATTCTTTTACTTTGCCTTTGCTTTCTTTTACTTATCTATTTTCTTTTATTACTTCATATTGGGTATGCCTCGATTGTGAAAAGTGCACCCAGAGATCTGTAGCAATCAACCTATATTATAAAAAAATATAAATAAAAATCAACTAAATAACTGAAACATAGTTGCATTAATAGCAGGACTGCATGTCTGTATTTTAATGTATAGATAAATAGATTAGAGCTAAGCATATCGTTTTATATTGTTGAGGGAATCACATCATAATGCTGTGATCATATCTCATATTCTTAGATGTGTGTGAGTGTTTGTGTGTATGTATGTCCAACAGCATCAAAAAAACCTCCCTGGAGACTGCCTGGTCCATGATTTGTAAGGGAGCTTATGTCTTCATTTTAGACCGGTAATTTGTGATTTGAAGCAGATTTTAATGGAAGGTCAAAATTAAAAAAGCTCTCTGGCTATCCTCTACTAACAGAATAGGACACAATGCCATCTGGAAGAGTCCTCGGACAGAATTCCCAGGAGATGATGTGCAACGCCGCGATTGACTTTTAAATGAGGTATATTTGACATTGACCTTCTGTACGGTGGCAGCAGCATGCTAACAGACCAGGCCTTGCTGAAGAAGCCTATTCAGAGTCTTCCTTGTCTGATAGCCTTCTATGAGATTATTGGGCTCTTTATCTATCTTCACTCTGCAGTGCTGGGATGTAATTAACTCCATATTGACCACAGGAAGAGCCTGTTTACTTGGTCTGTAGCAACAGTCTTATCTAACACGGTTCAATTGGCACATTGACCTAATTTATGTGGTAGGTTCATTTTGTGAACCTGAGCCCCCTCCCCAGAGACTCAGATGAGGGTTATGCTAAAGCCGTTGGTAGATTGACTCCCATTAGGCAGATACTCCCCTGGTGTAGTGCTTAGCATGATGGATATCCCTTAACGCCTCATGTTTGTCAAAACTGTGATAAAATACTGCAAACACTCCAGGGTCAAGGTGGAGATTGTGCTAGGGTGTGTAGATTACTTTTTCAATCTACACAGACAAGCTAGGCGAACATCATTTATATGTGATGCAATCATGAAAATCATCTGCACCTAGATGAATATCAGATATAGAGACATTTCCCCAGAAGCTGTTACCAACTTTAAAGGTGTCGGGAGAACTCCATTAACGTTTCAATTATTAATAATAATAATAATAATAATAATAATAATAATATATAACAGGCCTACTTCTGAAGGTTTAACCCCATTTGTGTTAGCCTTATCCAAACAGTATGAGTTTCTAACTCACTTCTCGATTAATGAAAGAAATAAGGAAGGAGAAAGAAAGAAGAAGCATAGTCCCATCATCATTTGCAGCCATAGTTGGAAAAGATCATAGTCTGGTAAACTGTAGTGCATCCTCGTTGCCATTGCACAAATATACTGTGGGTGCGTGGCAGATAGTAGATTGATGCTGCATTGTATAACGACATGCCCTCCCTTCCCTCTCATTGGCATCACACAACAACAGCTAGCCAGTAAATTGCTGACAGCAAAATGATACAATGCTCATAGCGTTGGTAAGGAAATGGCAGGGTACGGGTCCTGCACAGCAGGGGTCACGCCACAGATAGTCATGTTAAAGGCCAGGACAGTCACTGAGGGCACGGAACGGAAACACCTCCACGTCTGAGAAAAGGCGGATAATGTTTAAATGTATTGGAAAAAAAACAAACATTTGGGAACATTTGCAAAATCTGCTCCATTTTAGTCTGTATAGCAGACTTAGCATTTTGGTGAAGCCTACATTGCAAAATGAAAAAGGAGCACTGTGATTATCTCAATGTAAAAACAGATCCAAAATAATACATTGATGGATAAATGACTAAGCATGTTGTGGTTGAGAATTTATAAAGCATTACAGCAAACCTGCATACAGCCCGAAAACTGCGTTTGATTGAACTGCCGCTTTCAGAAACTATATCTTGTTGAATGGCTCCCTCTAGTGGTCGGATAGGGTAATGTATTATTCTGTTACTTTTTAACTGTGGCCTGAGATGCGTAGAAGGGGCAGCAGCCGTCCAACATACTCTGTCTCAACTGTCACTCACTTAGTGCTTTATGGACTCCAGCCTGTGGGACAATTCAAACTGAATCTGCTGATTGTCAATGATATGAATAAATTCAATGCTCGTACCTCTGGACTGTTCTTCTGAATAATACCACTTCCTGTTAAAACATATGGCTTACACAATTTAAAGGTGTCATTACATTGTTTTTTCATTAATTTTAGCGGTGGTCACTAGTAGCAGGGAATGCCCTGTGAGTCGGTTTTGGTGAAGAAAATTGCTCTGGTGCTCCTGTTTCACGCTGTTCTATTGTGGTGGAGGACAGGCGCGTTGTTAGACTTGGGCATTCGAGGCTATAGCCCCGGATCTTTTCGGCATAGCCCCGGATCGCTGTGCCGTCTAAGTGAACTTTCTGTTTCAAACCCGTTTTGTCTAGTTTGCCTTGTAGCAGATAATGAACCCCCTAGAAGAAATTAAAAGAACAATTTTACTTCAATCATATTTTTACTTCTAATCAGAAGTTTGCATGTCATGTGACCAAATGACGTCACAGCCATCTCCTTGCTCGCGCCTATGGCAAGCCAATTTGACATGAATTCACTAGACTGGATATGTGTTGCAGATATCTGCAATTCAGTTGCGCCTAGTCAAAACTATCATTTCGGATATCCGCAACTACATTCCTCCTATCCACAATTGTCCTTTCAGATATCCACAAAGACATTCCTCCTGGGAGAAATTACGTCTTTTTCACCATTCATGTATACACAGCAAAATCTAATTCAACACCATTAGAGTTCAATTCAACACTTTGAAAGTGTCTATATTGGTCCACACCAGATTGAGTTAAAATTACACTTTTAAAAGTGTTAAATACTTAACACTGTGACAGAGTTGCAGCAACTCTCTCAATAGTTGAAATTTAACACTGGTCAACACTCCCCAGGGTTAAATTTACACAACACTAGTTTCTCCCATAAAGACTCGATCACCGATAAGTATGAACAGGATTTATTTAAATAACGACATGGGAATATTTAGCATGGTAAATCTTTGGCATGAGCCCCGGCACTGATCCAGGATGACGTGCGGACTCGGCGTATCCTGCCAGGACTAGCAGGGGCGGAGCCTTCCCCTGGACAAATGGACTGAGGCCGACCTGGTGGTGGTGGGGTGGATGGAGGTGCGCCGAACGAAGACCTGAGCAGCAAAGACATACGTTAGACTACTCTTTATAGAGCAGGTGTAGGCAGGTGATTGGTAGCTGGTGATTGGTGGCCAGCCGCGCATGATTTGAGTCCTCATGGTAGAACCACCAGCAAGCTTAACATTTCTCCCATAAAGACTCGATCACCGATAAGTGGTCGATTCACCGTGGTCGATTCACTCCCCGGGGTCGCTGCGTGACCCGAGTGCTTTCGCGTTTAACCACCGATTTGGTCAACGAACTCACGAGTGCCCTTGATGTACCACCGACGTGGTCACGCACTCACCGGTGTTGCTGCAGAAAATAATGTGTACTTCCGTGTTGAACACCGACGTGGTCAACGAAATCACGAGTGCCCTTGCTGTGCCACCGACGTGGTCACGCACTCACCGGTGTTGCTGCAGCAAATATTGTGTACTTCCGTGTTGAACACCGACGTGGTCAATGAACTCCGAGTGCCCTACACTTGAGCGTTTGATATTATGCCACCGGCGTGGTAATTAAATTTGCATGTGCCCGAGTTGTGCCCACCGACGTGGTCAACGCACTACCAGGGTTGCTGCAGAGAACGTGGATTTCTGTGTTGTTCCCACCGACGTGGGCAACGCACTCACCGGGGTTACTGCAGCGAACGTGGAGTTCTGTGTTGTACCGCACCGACGTGCGCAACAAACTCACGAGTGCTTGAGTTGTTCCCACCGACGTGGGCAACGCACTCACCGGGGTTACTGCAGCGAACGTGGAGTTCTGTGTTGTACCGCACCGACGTGCGCAACGAACTCACGAGTGCTCGAGTTGTTCCCACAGACGTGGGCAACGCACTCACCGGGGTTACTGCAGTCAAACCATGAGTATTAGATAACGTGCCACCGACGTGGTCATACTCACGAGTGCCCTTGATGTGCCACCGACGTGGTCACGCACTCACCGGGGTTGCCGCTGCAACCTTAAGTTTTATTTTTCTTATGTTACGCCACTGACGTGACAGCGAACTCAAGAGTGTTTTCTATGATACACCGACGTGGTCACACTCGCCGGGGTTGCTGCAGGTTAACCCGAGTTCTGAAACCGAATTTTGCTTTATGAATTTAGTACCTGATAACCACCACCGCCAGTAGTTGCAAATAGTGTTGCTTTTGGCAATGAAAATTATGACTAAGCGTCGTCATCAACAAACCTTTATCTCGTGAGAAAAACTGATTAAATACATAGTGCAATATAGTTGGCGAATAAAACAAAACTAAAATGTGTTCCACGAAGATAAAATGTCTCTTCATTTTCGTTGACCTAAACTAGGCGGTAAAGACTTAACGTTATTTTGTTAAACTGGAACTTCAACTGTTCCAGACATAACATAAATTTTCAACCGTTTACCTTATTTAACAAAACTACACACTTGTAACTTCGATAATATCTAAATGGAATTACGATAACACTGGAAAAAGTATGAATGTGACAAAAACTAATAAAAACTAAAATGACTGAGACTAGACTAGACTAACACTAGAAAGGTAATAGGCCACCAAAAACAGCTATGCTTGCAAACGTGTAAAACCTGTCTTGACCGACGTTAGAGAGCATCGTGTGCGCTTGAAGAAAGAACCTTGAATTCGACCGGATGTAGGACGTTGAGTTCTGTGTTGTACCGCACCGACTTGCGCAACGAGTTGTGCCCCAGTTGTGCGTTGACATGGTCAACGCACTCACCGGGGTCGCCGCTGCAAACCTTGAGTCTTATTTTTTCCATGATATGCCACCGACGTGACACCGAACTCAAGAGTGTTTTCTAGATGATCCACCGACGTGGTCACACTTGCCGGGGTTGCTACAGGTTAACCTTGAGTTATATAGTCAAATTTTGCTTTATGAGTTTAGTACCTGATAACCACCACCACTAGTTGCAAATAGTGTTGCTTTTGACACCGAAAATTATGACTGAATGTCGTCAACTAACCTTTATCGCGTGAGGAAAACAATGCTGGTCATATGACAATAACTATAATTAAATACGTAGTGCAATGTTGTTGGCGAATAAAAACGAGACTGAAAGTGTTTTACAAAATAAGACTGCTAAAATGTCTTCATTTCCGTTGACCTAAACTAGGCGATAAACTGTAATAACGTTATTTTGTCCAACTGGAACTTCAACTGTTTGAGACATAACTATATACATTTTCGACCTTTTACCTTATTTAACAAATCTACGAACTTGAATCTTCGATAATACCTAAACGGAATTTCGATATCACTGGAAAGAGTATGAACGTGACTAAAACTAATAAAAACAAAAATGACACCTTGACACCAAGACTAAAACTAGAATGGAAACAGGCCGCCAAAAACGGCTGTAGTAGCAAACGTGATAAACCTGCCTTAACCGACGTTAGAGAGCATCGTGTGCGCTTGAAGGAAGAACCATGAATTCAACCGGATGTAGGATTCGTAAGCTGTGGAAGACCGCCTTCCCAGCCGTTTGATCGACGCGGATTGGAGCGGCTGTGGTTGCCGCTCCAATCCGGAAGGAGTGGCCAGTGTAGAGGGGAGATGGTTCCTTTTACAGTCCCCTAATTACTAGGTATTTACCCGGTACATACATGGTAAATCATAGTGTATTACTGGGTAATTACCACTGGTAATAAGAAGGTAAATACAGAGGAATTACAGCTGAAGTACTAAGTAAAACCTCCACTATTACCCATCAACTCAACTAAGTAGCGTGTAGTTGGAACTGTTTTAGGTTGGTAATAACTCCGATATTGTGTACTTCCTAGGAAATTAGGCAACCAATTCTTAGAAACACTTATTATCCAAGGTTTATGTTCTTAACAGCCGAAGTTTAATGATGTACAATCTAGAAATTAGCATAGTACTTTCCAATAAAATACATTTTCTTAGTTATTATTCGTAGCTACACCCATTTAGAAAGGGTTTATTCGATTTTACCACTATGGAATTACTTACCTGGTAACAACCTCTGCAGGAAGTTTTCCTCTAGTGTTATGGTACATCTTCTTAAATACTGGGTACAAAGCCGTTGGTTTCCATGGTATTACCAGGTTCTTACCACATAATTTATAATAGATACATTCCATTATCCATGCAGTCAACACAAACTTGTACCATGTACGTTCTGCGACGTTACCAAGTAAAACACACCAATTTACCCAGTAATTAAGCTGAAACTGTACTGTAAAAGGAAGCCTCGTTTGTTTCCATGGTATTACCAGGTTCTTACCATATAATTTGTAATACATTATTCCCTTTTCCATGCAGTCAACACAAACTTGTACATTCTGCGATGTTACCAAGTAAAACACGACAATTTACCCAGTAATTAAGCTGAAACTGTACTGTAAAAGGAAGCCTCGTTTGTTTAC
Organism: Gadus chalcogrammus; assembly: GCF_026213295.1. Lineage (NCBI taxonomy): Eukaryota > Metazoa > Chordata > Actinopteri > Gadiformes > Gadidae > Gadus > Gadus chalcogrammus. The sequence continues at coordinate 2,807,500 of NC_079422.1, read as the reverse complement.
ATGGTATTACCAGGTTCTTACCATATAATTTGTAATACATTATTCCCTTTTCCATGCAGTCAACACAAATTTGTACCATGTACGTTCTGCGACGTTACCAAGTAAAACACGACAATTTACCCAGTAATTAAGCTGAAACTGTACTGTAAAAGGAAGCCTCGTTTGTTTCCATGGTATTACCAGGCTCTTACCATATAAGTTGTAACTGGTTATTCCCTTTTCCATGCAATCAACACAAACCATATATGTTCTGCAACATCGTTCACCAGTAGTTAAGCACTTTAATTGTTGTTATAAAACCCCAAACCACTGTTGATGAAATACATATTAAAATTAAACAAAATCAAAGGCTTATCTTTCAAACAATGCATATCTCACAAACAGGCACTGAACACTGAAGAAATCGGACAAAAAAAAGAGCCTTCCACATCAACTCAATTTAAATGTTACTGATGGTGTTTTCATAAAACACATGACAGTGTTATGGCAAGTGACCACAAGGAAGACTGCTTCAACCTCTACAATTTGAATAAGATGTGAATGCCATGCAGCAATCTGCCTATGGGAGCATCTTTGTGGTCATTCGCAAACCAATGAGTCCACTCGATGAATGAGAGATGACTCTTTAGTGTCTTCTCTGTGAGGTATCCCTGCAGTCTCCACATCTGGGATTTGAAGGCTGACCAAGACCTGACCAGGTACCTCCAAATCTCCCCTTCAAGAATCAGAAGACAAGAAAATAAACATTAGGACTGTCAATTAATGAACATTTCTAAAACATGTAGAACTCAAAGATTATTTTCTTTATCAGTTAAGAAAGGATGCTGGTCCTCTGGCCATTGTGTTTGGTCATATTGAAAAGAGAAAAAGGCATAGCCATAAATACAGTTAATAGGACAGGAGGGGACAGGCTGTTAGCTCCGGTTAGCCCTTTAGCATCGAGCTAGCGGAGCTTCTGTCATTCAAATAACTCGGACATGTTGTTTAAAACCTATAACACCCAATTTATTAAAATATCCGGATTTAATCGGGCTCTCTCCCATAAGTACAGTTAATAGGACGGGAAGAGACAGGCTCTCTTAGCCCCGGTTAGCGCGATGCTAAAGAGCAGCTCTACCGGAGCATGCCACCTCAACAGGTGCAAGTTAGCCTCCGGTTTGATATCTGCCGGATATTCGGTTTACCACCCAATCGGATTCATCAACATAAGTGCAATACATTACGGGCTTAGTATGTTGAGGACGGTTTAGGACACCGTATCGCGAAAAATCACAAACACATGTTGTCGCCATCAATAGCTGTGTTCGAAATCGTTCCCTATCATGGATGTAGTGCACTAAATAGGGTGCACGCCATTTTCTAGGGTGTTCGAATTCTCAGTGGTCCACTATATAGGGCACTATATAGTGGACTTAAAATAGGGTACATACGATGTTCCCTACATGTTACTCCCGTATACCACAATGCAATGCGGTTGTATTTTTCCAGGGGAGAAGAAGAAGCCGAATAACCGCGAAAACGAATACATTTAATGATGGAGTCTCCGGCTTTCGTTTAGAAATGTCAACAATTTATTTGTGATTTAACATAGAATATTTAACATTCAAAATTAATTAAACAAGGAAATGTAACATTCAACATCAATACAACCTCCAGCTTTCGTCGTGAGTGCCCGGTTTGTTTACTTGATGTGGGCGCATCCGTCTGCGTCACACAAATACCCGGCGCATTTACTGACGCAAATGACGTTTAGAAATGTTAAGGGTAGTGTCCGAATTCTCGTTCCCTATTCCCTATATAGTGCACTATATCATGTACACTATATAGGGAATAGGGAACGAGTGTATAGGGAACGATTTCGAACACAGCTAATGTCTGTGCAACAACGTCATTTACGTTCTGGCTGCTACCTGTTTTAGGGACCGTCAACAAATTACACTCACCGTCTGTTGGCAGAGACGTTACCATGGAATTGTTTCAGGAAATTAATCACACAAATATATTGCAATATAGTTAATCATAATGCAGTTAATAGTTTAATATTCGAAAAAAATCGACCAAACTATATTTGAAATTATTAATTGCATCCCGTTTAACAATAATGCAATATATTAGCAAAGTTACCTGCACTAAGTAGCAGCCCACCATTGGCAACTACTACTACAATCAGGTTACAAAATGTATTTTTTAGTGATTTTTATGTTATTTTATATGATTTATTTCCAGAAACAATTCCATGGTAACGTCTCTGCCACCAGTCGGTGAGTGTAACTTGTTGACGGTCCCTAAAACAGGTAGCAGCCAGAGAACGTAAATGACGTTGTTGCACAGACATCGATGGCGACAACATGTGTTTGTGATTTTTCGCGATACGGTGTCCTAAACCGTCCTCAACATACTAAGCCCGTGATGTATTGCACTTATGTTGATGAATCCGATTGGGTGGTAAACCGAATATCCGGCGAATATCAAACCAGAGGCTAACTTGCACCTGTTGAGTTTGCATTCTCCGGTATAGCTGCTCTTTAGCATCGCGCTAACCGGGGCTAACAGAGCCTGTCTCTTCCCGTCCTATTAACTGTACTTATGGGAGAGAGCCCGATTAAATCCGGATATTTTAATAAATTGGGTGTTATAGGTTTTAAACAACATGTCCGAGTTATTTGAATGACAGAAGCTCCGCTAGCTCGATGCTAAAGGGCTAACCGGAGCTAACTGCCTGTCCCCTCCCGTCCTATTAACTGTATTTATGGCTATGCCTTTTTCTCTTTTCAATATGACCAAACACAATGGCCAGAGTTCCAGCATCCTTTCTTAACTGATAAACAAAATAATCTTTGAGTTCTCCATGTTCTAGAAATCTTCATTAATTGACAGTCCTAATGTTTATTTTCTTGTCTTCTGATTCTTGAAGGGGAGATTTGGAGGTACCTGGTCAGGTCTTGGTCAGCCTTCAAATCCCAGATGTGGAGACTGCAGGGATACCTCACAGAGAAGACACTAAAGAGTCATCTCTCATTCATCGAGTGGACTCATTGGTTTGCGAATGACCACAAAGATGCTCCCATAGGCAGATTGCTGCATGGCATTCACCACTTATTCAAATTGTAGCGGTTGAAGCAGTCTTCCTTGTGGTCACTTGCCTTAACACTGTCATGTGTTTTATGAAAACACTATCAGTAACATTTAAATTGAGTTGATGTGGACGGCTCTTTTTTTTGTCCGATTTCTTCAGTGTTCAGTGTGAGATATGCATTGTTTGAAAGATAAGCCTTTGGTTTTGTTTAATTAGGGGTCCAAGCCAACAGGTTGGATCCCTATTGTTTTTGTAAGGATTATTTTAATATGTCTTTCATCAACAGTGGTTTGGGGTTTTATAACAACAATTAAAGTGCTTAACTACTGGTGAACGATGTTGCAGAACATATATGGTTTGTGTTGATTGCATGGAAAAGGGATAACCAGTTACAACTTATATCAGGGTGTCCGCGGAGGTCTTAAAAGTCTTAAAAAGTCTTAAATTCATTTTTCTAAATTTAAGGCCTTAAAAAGTCTTAAATCCGTCAAAAATGTAATTTGCTGGTCTTAAATTTATAACTCGGAGGTCTTAAATTTGTCGGGGCAGGGTTATTTTATTTTATTTTTTTCTCGCGGGACTTTTCGGGAAGGAGATGTACGAGGGGCTACTTTCTTGCTAGCTGCATATATAAACGGATGTCTGCGCGCTTGCTAGCTAGTCTGCAACAATGGGTAAATGCAAGTTCAACGTCAGTTGGCTGGAAGACGTCCGTTTCCGAGGTTGGCTAGCGTCCGTTGCCAACCCAGAACAGGCCAGATGCATTCCGTGCAAAAGTAGCCTACATTCAAGCTCGGCACCATGGGGATTAAGGCTGTCGTCAGCCATATGCAGAGCCAAAAACATAATACCTCTGCCAGGAGCCACACACAGACCCAAGCCATTTCTACGTTTTGCATCTCTGCTCCGGCGCCACCGCCGCACACGGTCCGCGCTGCTAGCACTGACCTGAGGGTAGCATTTGGTGCGACACCAACACTGAAAGCGGAGGTGTTGTGGATTCTAAACACAGTGGTCAAGCACCAGTCCTACAACTCGAATGAGGGGATAGGAGATCTCTTCGGTTTGATGTTCCCTGACTCTCAAATCGCGAGCACCTTTACTGCTGGAAGGGACACAACGGCGTATATAACTCGCTTCGGACCAGCGCCTTTCATCCGAAACGAGCGAATCTGCAGCGTCAACAAGGCTGATTTTGTTTTGATATTTGAGACGTTGAACCACGCCACTAAAAGCAAGCAACTTGACGTGCACGTCCGATATTGGGTCGGAGATCGAGTGCATTCCCGGTACTTGGGCTCGCAATTCATGGGGCCCCACATATATGGGGGTAAAAGGGATGATGATGCATAATATTTTTTAGACGATATGCAGAATCTTTTCACTTACGAATGAACAAGGTCGGCTATTTTTGCCAGCACGCCACCCTAGCCATATTATGGGCAACCGTGTTCCCCTTGGCTGTGATTTGAACTTTGAATTCCTCGTAGGAGTTCATAATAATACATTGCTCGCCTTGGATGAAATACACCGCTCTTGCGCGATTTATTTTGCATAAGGGTGAGTCAAATGACGCGAGAAACGCCCCTTTTATGTGAACGCGCATTGAACCTAAAGCGGAAAACCTGGTTCAACTAATTGAATCTAAAGTGAGCGTCGTGGTACCATTTAACTGTGATTGCGAGTTGCGGCTCTGTCGAGCCAGGTTTTCCCAAGAAAGCCTGGGTATGTTCAACAAGGTTCGTGGTATACCCCCCAGGTCTTACTGAAGGCATTTATTTAATACCATAAATACGTGCTGGTGCACCCAAATTAAAAATGTAGGCGCACCAGTGCACCCAAGGAAAAAGTTAGTCTGGAGCCCTGGACTATCACTTTATGTTCAATAAACAGACAGAAAGTAAACTTGAATGAGTCTCATTGAGTGACACACATGCTATGCTTGGGTTGTAATACAGCGGGATCCCCCCCACCATCGCGTGTTTAAGGTCTTAAATTTCATTCAAGGTGGTATTAAAAAGGTCTTAAAAAGTCTTAAATTTGACTTGCTGAAACCTGCAGATACCCTGTATATGGTAAGAGCCTGGTAATACCATGGAAACAAACAAGGCTTCCTTTTACAGTACAGTTTCAGCTTACTTACTGGGTAAATTGTCGTGTTTTACTTGGTAACGTCGCAGAACGTACATGGTACAAGTTTGTGTTGACTGCATGGAAAAGGGAATAATGTATTACAAATTATATGGTAAGAACCTGGTAATACCATGGAAACAAACGAGGCTTCCTTTTACAGTACAGTTTCAGCTTAATTACTGGGTAAATTGTCGTGTTTTACTTGGTAACGTCGCAGAACGTACATGGTACAAGTTTGTGTTGACTGCATGGAAAAGGGAATAATGTATTACAAATTATATGGTAAGAACCTGGTAATACCATGGAAACAAACGAGGCTTCCTTTTACAGTACAGTTTCAGCTTAATTACTGGGTAAATTGTCGTGTTTTACTTGGTAACGTCGCAGAACGTACATGGTACAAGTTTGTGTTGACTGCATGGAAAAGGGAATAATGTATTACAAATTATATGGTAAGAACCTGGTAATACCATGGAAACAAACAAGGCTTCCTTTTACAGTACAGTTTCAGCTTAATTACTGGGTAAATTGTCGTGTTTTACTTGGTAACGTCGCAGAACGTACATGGTACAAGTTTGTGTTGACTGCATGGAAAAGGGAATAATGTATTACAAATTATATGGTAAGAACCTGGTAATACCATGGAAACAAACGAGGCTTCCTTTTACAGTACAGTTTCAGCTTAATTACTGGGTAAATTGTCGTGTTTTACTTGGTAACGTACATGGTACAAGTTTGTGTTGACTGCATGGAAAAGGGAATAATGTATTACAAATTATATGGTAAGAACCTGGTAATACCATGTAAACAAACGAGGCTTCCTTTTACAGTACAGTTTCAGCTTAATTACTAGGTAAATTGGTGTGTTTTACTTGGTAACGTCGCAGAACGTACATGGTACAAGTTTGTGTTGACTGCATGGATAATGGAATGTATCTATTATAAATTATATGGTAAGAACTAGGGCTGGGACGACGCGTCAACGTAATCGATTACGTCGACGCAGAAATTACGTCGACGCGAAAAATGCGCGTCGATTCGAAAGACGCAAAATAAAGATGGCAGCGGAGGAGCGTAATAACGCAAGTGGCTCTTCAGAATTCCTAAAGTGCAAGGCGACACGCAGTCGTTCTTCAAAAGTCTGGGAATATTTTCATTTAAAAGGGAACGATTCGGTGATATGCCGGCTGTGCAAACTGGAGATGGCTTTCCATTCCAGCACCACGGCGATGCACCAGCACTTGAAGAGGCGCCACCCGGGAGCAGCTGCGGATGACCGAGCACCGTAAGGTTTTTTTCAACTCCCCACTTCGCACTCGATGTTGAAGTAGGCTATAATACATTGTCGAAACCTAAAGTTTTAGGGTATGTAGTGTAAGTTTTCGGTGTAATTAATTACTACATTTAATATAGTCGTGTATTCAACGTGTGAAATTACAACGCTTGAGCAAGTCATGGCACGTCAGTGAGCACAGTTAGATGCCAGAACTAGTGCTATTCCGGTTTTAAACGAAAAATTGGCGCATGTCATAGTAACTGTGTTCACTGTCATGCAATGACTGCGCAAGTGACGTTTATGTATTATGTTACAAACATAATAATGTTTATAATAATAGGAATTGATTAGCCTACTTGTTGATATTAATCATAGGGCATATCCTCTGCTGAGGTGGATACATAGAAAAATCGTATATTGTGTTTCTTTGTTGTTGGTTTATTATATTTATTTTAATGCGTGTGTGTACTTTGTTTTCAGGGATAAGAAGAATAGTTTGGAAAACTACTTTTGCAAGAAAAATACAACCCCCTGCACCCCCCAGGAGGCTGCCATACTTACTGAGAGCGTTGTATCAATGATTTGCAAAGACATGAGGCCAATTTCTGTGGTTGAGGGCGAGGGATTTAAAGAAATGCTGACCACCTTCCAAGCAGGTTACACTCTACCTTCTAGGCGCCATTTCACTACTCTGATCGAGAAGAAGTATGAAACTTCAGTAGAGAAACTTAAAAACAAACTTAAAATGGCCACATCCAAAATCTCCCTTAGCACTGATGCCTGGACCAGTCTGGTGACAGAAGCCTACTTAGGGGTAACTTGTCATTTCATTGATGACAATTGGGAGCTTGTCTCCTTCAATTTGATAACACTGCCAGTTGAAGAACGCCACACAGCAGAAAACATTGCCTTATGGCTGGAGAATGTGGCAGAAAAATTCAACATTTCGTTTGAGAATGTCCTTGCTATCGTCCATGACAATGCAAGTAACATTGTGGCAGCTCTCAGAATCTTGGAAGAGAGATTTGGGGTGGTATCCCATCGGTGCGCTGGGCATACACTTCAACTGGTAGTCAACAACGCAATGAAGAACCCTGAGATTGACAAGGCACTCGCAGCTACACGGTGCCTTGTAAAACACATAAAGAAAAGTGAGCCAGCTACCACTAAGCTGAAGCTTAAACAACAACAGATGGGCACAGTTGAACATAAACTGATACAGGATGTAGCAGTCCGTTGGAACAGTTCATACTACATGATTGAACGTGTTTTAGAGCAGCGATGGCCGGTGGTTGCGACGCTATCAGATCCAGAAATCACACAGCGCGGAAAGCACTATCTTGATCTGAAAAACTATCAATGGACTCTTCTGGAGGAACTGGAGGTTGTGCTCAAGCCCTATGAGCAAGCCACGGTTTTCCTTAGTGGTCAATCTTATGTCACAGCCTCTGTTCTCCCCCCCCTGCTGAAGGGTCTCCTGAAATCCACCCGAAAAAAATCATTTGATTCTGCTGCCATGACCTTTTTCCAGACCAAAGCAGAAGAGGGGATATTGTCAAGGTGGCAGCAGGTGTTTGTATTTAAAGAGGGTGGGAAAAATGTGTCTCTCATTGCTGCTGCACTTGATCCCCGTTTTCGGAAATTGAAGTTCCTTCCAGCAGATGATGCTCTCAAACTGCAAGTGCAAATACAGAGTTTTGCTCTTGATATCGGAAGGAAGCAGAAATTGTTAGAGGCAGCTGTGAGGCAGGAAGCCTCAGCAAGCTCCCCACCAAAGAAGAGGTCCTGCTCTTTGTTGGACACTTTGTTGGGCTCAGATTCTGAGGGGGAAGACGAACAAAACATGGACCAGGTGGATGGTGACAGGGACAGTGAGACAGTCAGGAAAGAGGTGATGTCGTATTTTGAGGAAAACCCTATCCCAAGGGATGATAACCCCCTTACATGGTGGAAGGATAACGCCATAAGGTTCCCCACCCTGGCTGCAGTAGCCAAATCTTATTTGTCTATACCTGCCACATCAACGCCATCTGAAAGGCTTTTCTCAGTTGCTGGGAACATTGTTTCCAAAAAAAGGGCAAGCCTGACTCCTAAGCATGTGGAAATGCTTACATTCCTCCACTCTAATATATGACTGTATTTTGTCTTGAATGACACACACACACACACACACACACACACACACACACACACACACACACACACACACACACACACACACACACACACACACACACACACACACACACACACACACACACACACACACACACACACACACACACACACACACTTGTTATTTGCATGAATGAAGATGCTTTTTTTCAGTAAGCTAGGACTATGTTCATAAGTTCATAAAAAACATAAATGTTGAATTCTGAATATTTTTTATTTATTGTTGGAAAAGCACTTTTTTATATTAGCTTAAAGCCCCCACGTTTACAAAAGTTACTGTATTCTTTCAATAGCTCTAAGAAAGGGTGGCTGGTTTACCTTTTTATTTTTATATTGAATGCTTGAATTATATTGACATCAGAATGTTTATTTTTCTCTTGTACACTCTTACTAGAATTTTGAAAAATTCTATACTTTGTTATTTTTATGTGAATAAGGAATTAAAATATGCACTTTTTTTTCCAGTAAGCTAGCTGTGTTTTCATAAATGTTCAATTCTGTTGGTTCAGGAAGGACGGAAGGCCTTTGTGTTTTCAAGGCTTGAAGGTTTCATTGAATGCTACCTTCTAAGAATGTATTCCTTTGCACTTATTATGGCATTTTTAGGCAATAAACATGCATTGCAAAAAGGAATTCATGTTTTTTTCATTCAGATATGTAAATCAAAATTGCTATTAGTCAATTAATTGGGAGATAATCGATAATCGAAATCGAATCGAACTGAAAAAATGAATCGTTAGATGAATCGATGCATCGAAAAAATAATCGCTAGATTAATCGTTTAAAAAATAATCGTTTATCCCAGCCCTAGTAAGAACCTGGTAATACCATGGAAACAAACGGCTTTGTACCCAGTATTTAAGAAGATGTACCATAACACTAGAGGAAAACTGTTCCTGCAGAGGTTGTTACCAGGTAAGTAATTCCATAGTGGTAAATCGAATAAACCCTTTCTAAATGGGTGTAGCTACGAATAATAACTAAGAAAAAGTATTTTATTGGAAAGTACTATGCTAATTTATAGATAGTACATCATTATATTTGGGCTGTTACCTACATAAACCTTGGATAATAGGTGTTTCTAAGAATTGGTTGCCAAATTTCCTAGGAAGTACACAATATCGGAGTTATTACCAACCTAAAACAGTTACAACTACACACTACTTAGTTGAGTTGATGGGTAATAGTGGAGGTTTTACTTGGTACATCAGCTGTAATTCCTCTGTATTTACCTTCTTATTACCAGTGGTAATTACACAGTAATACACTATAATTTACCGGATAATTCCTCTGTATTTACCTTCTTATTACCAGTGGTAATTACCCAGTAATACACTATGATTTACCATGTATTTACCGGGTAACTACCTCTGTATTTACCTTCTTATTACCAGTGGTAATTACCCAGTAATACACTATAATTTACCATGTATGTACCGGGTAAATACCTAGTAATTAGGGGACTGTAAAAGGAAGGGTTACCGAGACGTTTACGCGTGGACGCATGAACGCATGAACCCATAGAACGCTGTGAGAAACACTGTCTCGAGTAATATGTTAAAATAAGGATGAAATCTCCCAGCTCTGAGAGAGCACACTAATCTATTTGAAATATCAAGAGTGAGTTGGAATGGCCTACTCGCATAAATAATTGTGATACACCAACATTGTTAACTGCCATACATAGCTAAACGAGCAAATGAAAAATTAAATACCAACGCGACTGAAGCTATTAACAATAATAGACAATAGATATATTATTATAAATAATAATATAAAATTATACCGTAATGTACCCGTTCTTTGTCTTTGGATCTTTTGAATAAATGGATCGATATGTGAATCGCATCGCGAGCAGAGGAACGTGAGAGTTAGTGAGTTAGTGTAAAAACCTTTTAGTGATAATCAATTACCACAGTGCCTAAAACCCATCAACTTCATTCATGTTAATGTGAAAGGAAAAAACCTCGGACACGAGAAGTTAACTGAGCAGTGCACTAGGCCCTCTCGAATGCCAGGCCGAAACAACATGTCTCGCTACGACTCCTTTCAGCTGCCCACCCCTCCTTCTCCAGCAAAAAGTAATAACAGAAAACGGCTAATAAAACGCTTGAGGTGGCGTTATGAACAGGAAACTTACACATTTTTTAGTACACGGTATAAAGATAATTATGAACCTTTGATTGCGAACGTAGAGTTCTGTGTTGTACCACACCGACGTGTGCAACGAACTCACCGAATTCGACCGGATGTAAAATCCGTATGCTGTGGAAGACCACCTTCCCAGCCGTTTTGACGCTGCTTTGTTATCGCAAAACATAGTTATACGTTAACGCCGCCATGCTTGGCCCCACAGAACACTAGCTGCTACGATAGGGTAAAGCTCGAACAGCGCAGACGACTCTGACCCGAGGGCGAACGTGCCAGCTTCGACTGGCCATCTCTCAGCAAACCATTGCCCTTGGAAGAAACCCCCGAACCCGACCGAGGGAGCCGCATCCTGAAGCTGGACTGGTAGAGCTGTGAGAGAGAATACGCTGCGGGGGCTAACGCGGGGACTGCAGTAGCCATGGTAGCAGGGCACGTGCCAGGTGCGTAGCCTGTGAAGGCGGAGGAAGCCGAGCGGTTTCTGGAAGTAGAAAGGCGCCGTGGCGACTGACAACAGCGGGTTGGGGGCCTGGACCCGTCCGGGAGTTCCGCATGGTGTTTCGATGGCGTCCATCCTGGCGCCAATGCTTTGCACCAACTCGGCGAGGGTTTGTAGAACCAGGCGGATGTCCGTGTTGGGAACTTGTTGGTGGTGTTGTTGAGGATACCGGGGACCGAAATGAATGGCTTTCTGCGCTCGCCTGCCCCGGACCAGAAGTAGTAGGCCGACCAGCACGAATCCGAAGTTATGACCTCTTGGTGTGTATTAACCGACATAGCAACTGAGCGACGAGATATGCGAGATAATCGGAAGCACAGTAAAGCAGCAGCGTGCGTCGAACGAAGACCTGAGCAGCAAAGACAAATGTTAGACTACTCTTTATAGAGCAGGTGTAGGTAGGTGATTGGTAGCTGGTGATTGGTGATTGGCGGCCAGCCGCGCATGATTTGAGTCCTCATGGTAGAACTACCAGCAAGCTTAACATTTGCAGTGTCAAAATGTAACACCATCAGTGTATTATTGTTTAACACTGAATAGAGTTGCTTCCAGAGTTACTCAATATCTAACCCTCTAAAGAGTTGATTTATATATTGTTATGACTATGGTCATTTCTTGTGTTCGGTCTGCTGTGTGCTTGTGTGCCCTGTGCTTTTTTCTCTTTCTCCTGACATGCATAAATGAGTGTGCCAGGACGCGGAGATGATTGGTGGACGAGGTTCGAGCCCTGGCCTGTGGTTGGCTGCAGCCGGGAACCAACCACTACAAAGGAGCCAAGATGGCGGCCGTCTGTGGGCAGCCGGTTTTTCCCCCGTCCTCTTCCTCTTCCAACCGGCCACATTGTCGTTCTGTCTTGTGGGACATTACCTAATAGTTGATAGTTAACGTGTGTGATCGTAAGGGTGGACTGCCAGTTTTGTTTACGGTGTTTTCTCTTGTTTTACTTAGATAGGGAGGTAAGATTTGTAGTTTGTTTTCTTAAGGCTAGTTTCTTACTTTCTAGATAGGTTTGTGTTATTTGTTATTTTGGCCTTGGTCCGCCCTGAAGTTTATTTTGTATATCTATAGATTTATTTACTAACTTGCATAAATAAATCTTTCCTTCACACAAATTATGATTTGGGTTGTGGCTACTTGGGAGTTGGGGAAGACAAGGGCTCATTCATGTTAGGCCCTAGGCACCCCTAGACTGGGGCGTAACAATATATTTTTAAACACTGTAATCCCTAATGCTACATGGTCAAATATAATTACTTCTAAATCATATTATATTCCTACAGTGCATTATTATAAGGAAGAAAAAAAACAAGGCAAAAAGATGGTTCAAATGAAATTGTATTTTCAAGTACACCACATTTAACACAGCATTAGCTTTAACATGTTTAACAACTGCCAGCCTCAGCACGGGTCACCATATGGCAAAATGTACATTTCTTCATCCATCTCATTAGAGTACTGTTCCTCTCATAGGGTCACACAATATGGCACAATGTATAATTTTTCATCCATCCCATTAGAAAACTGTTTATCATAGGGTCTATAATAAATCAACTTATCAACAGAAATAACAGAAAATTAATCATTCCTCTCCTGGATACAGTAGGCATTAAGGTGCTCATCAAAATAAAGAGTATCAACTGTGCCAGTCAAAATTAAAGCTTGATCGTCATTTATAATGATACTGTTGATCTTTCCAAAAACAGGCATTTCTATATTTGATGAAATACAAACAAACATACCAGTTTGATACTCAGTTCCATAGTTCTTCACCCACTTGGTAGTTGAAACATCAGAGTATGCATTCAAGTTTAACATTGCAAGTAAAGTCTCACCACCTTCCTAATTATGAATTGTTTCCTTCCTTACTGGACCAAACTCAAACCTCTGAAAATTCTCCCAGTGATAAGCTAACTGTCTCTGGTGTTGTTTTACCAATGCTTTTGTGATATTTTTGAAATTCTTGACAGATCTTTTAAAGAAGTTATGTTTGGCCTCAAACCTGATACACCATACATGAAGGAGTGGGCCTATTTTACGAATACAGCTGGGGTAATGTATCATAAAATGATGCTTTGGAATAAGTCTTCTCTCAGGAAACAAATATTTGAACAGCTTGTGATCATTAATTAAATGCTTCAGATAATATGTCATACCATTAGTAACAACTGGTGAAAACACTATATTCACAATTTGAATCAAGAGGAGGAGCAAGTTCCAAAAACTTATTTCTTTCAACTACATCACCAAAAATTAGAGGAGTGTTTCGCACAAGGCACCATGACTGAATAGCATTCAAACCAAGATATTTGCTACCTTCATCCATTTTCAACCCACTGGGCCTGTTTCTTCCCACATTAAAACCATAGTTGAAACTTTGAATTCTTTGTGATAATGATTCCAAAGATGTTTCTCCTTGACAAGGTATTGAAAGACAAGTTTTAGTTCGTACTGCACTACACCTTCAAGCAAGTCGTGCATGATGTCAACCGCATAGTTATCAGAGATGTAGAAAAAAATGCAATGTATTGAGCTCGCATGTGTTCTGGACACCAAATGTTGACGCCGACATAGGATCTTCCTGTAGAGCTGCACAATGTTCTGTATGGATTTATTTTGTACGAAAAATCAAGCCAGGGTGATCTTCGGTGAAGACAGATTGAAGCTCTTCCTTAGTGCTTAAACAAAATCTACAACAATACGTTGCAGAGAAGGACTCAAGATAACCAAACAGCCCGTGTAAACCTAGGTTATCACCTGTTACTTGAATGATGGACCCTAGCAATGGTGAGTCAGAGAAAGGCACTTCTATTCCTTCAATTTCTAGTTTTTTAACATCATCAATGAGAGGCTTCAGTATTTCACTGAATCCATACTTTTTCAGGTCTTGTGAGTGAAAAAGTGCCACAACATGAATATTCATAAATACAGAATTGCATTTTGGGGGCAGGTTCCTCAATATAAAGTAAATACAACCAAGCTTGTGTATCCCCTTCTTTGACCCTAAGGGATTTGCGGTCTCAAAATCATCATAATACAGTTGAATCTGTAAAGCATGTTTTTCCTGGCAAAACACTGCATTTGTTTTGAAGTATGAACCATCACATATATCTTTAAAAATACCTTCTTCCTGTTGTTTGTCCTGCAGGAAACTTTTGCACAATTCACTATTTCTGAACATAGACTTCAAGGTTCCTAAGATGGGTACATACACACATTTATCCGTTACAGGGATCTGATTGTAAACTCCTGTTGTTCGATCTCTACGTACATCAAATCGCACCCCAAGAACATACTCAACAGGCTCAACTATTTCCCACTTTTCACTTTTAGAACTTCTGTCGTTTGGCTCCTGTATTTAAGACTGCGAAAGGATTTGGTAGTTGACCCAAACAACTTTCTATGATGGTGGGGCCCCTAAAAGGAGCAGGGAGCTACGGGGTTAAGGCATGCTGACCTCAGCCTAGTGTTTTGGGCTATCTTTGTTGACCATTTGCTGACCAATTGCTGACTGTTCAGGTTAAGATGAATTTATGACTGAACGGAGGCAGACACCTCAAGGAGAAGCCAGTTTGTGTGTATAAAAAGACGCCGCAGTTTGTGAACCACAGTGACTCTATAGACCCACTCAGGCTGTTGTCGTTGTTGTTTTTCTGCACGATAAAGTCTTTTGTCAATTCTTGCTCCGGACCCCTCGTTTTCATTTTACTCTCTCTCTCTCTTGAATTAGTCTAAGTGTTTATATCTCGATTAATCTACTACATAATTGGCGTAACGACCAGGAGGAAATAGGGACTCGCCAGCTGCCGGGCCAGAGGACGGGACGCGAACGGATCATACGACCAGAGCTCAAGGGTAAGTTGTCTTGACATATATAGGATAGAGTCGTTTGATCTGTTCTTGCCCCGTCTGAAACACTCAGCAGCAGGTAAAGTGTCTCTTTGATCAAACAAACCAAAATTATAGATAAATGAGCGAGTGAGCGATACGGGGGCTCCGGGAGAGATTGACGTGCGCGCGCACATATGCCATAACGTGTTCTGTGGTTCTAAATGACCAAGACGCTTTGTGGCTCCCTATTTTGATACGAGTTGTTGTTATTGGTGTTTTGGTGTTTTGTTTAAATAGGCCTTCTGTAAAGTCCTGTGGCTGTCTTCTGGAGGAAGGAAGGACAGTGTGGGTCCGCAGGTCGAAAGAGTGCGTGCCTGTTGGATTTCTGAGATCTCGATTGGAGTTGGGTCCGCAGGCCGAAAGAGTGCGAGCCTGTTGGATTTCTGAGATCTCGGTTGGAGTTGGGTCCGCAGGCCGAAAGAGTGCGAGCCTGTTGGATTTCTGAGATCTCGATTGGAGTTGGGTCCACAGGCCGAAAGAGTGCGAGCCTGTTGGATTTCTGAGATCTCGATTCGAGTTGGGTCCGCAGGTCGAAAGAGTTCGTACCTGTTTCTGAGATCTCGTTGGAGTTGGGTTGAAATTCATTGCCGTCGATGAATTAATTTCATTTTATTTGAGTTTCCTTGAAGTGCCGACTACTGTGTTTTAAGTTCGGGTTAGTAGCTCAGAGTTGGGGTACTCGACTGTTCATGTTTTAATCAAAAGGCCAGTTTCTACACTCGGTCAACTTTTTCTTTGTAATTAATTGCAAACAATTCAGACATTTTTCAATATAATATTAAAATTGTATGAATCGGTTTATTGTCTGTATTTAAGTCATGTTAGGATTAAGTTACCTCGGAGATTTTTACGACCCGGTTTATTTTTGTTGATTCTGTCATAAATAAATTAGGCGGACAGAGAATAGTTAATTTGTTTGAAGTAGTTGATAATCATAAATAAATTAGACGGATAGAGAATAGTTAACTTGTTGAAGTACTGAATAAATGTGTAAATCTTCTTTGATTTAAACATCATCGCGCTGACTAACTGCACGTGCACGAGCAATCACACAGGGGACGAGCAGGAGCCTGCAAAGCAGGGAGGGAGACAAGCGCCGGGGGGGGAGTTCACGTTTGTAGCTTAGAGATAATGAAGTATTGAAACTAACTATTAGAATAAACTCAAATAAATTGTATTAATAAATAGTGTATTTCAAAATAAATAAATAAAGTAATAAAGTAATAATTAAAAATGGCAACAACAGCGGTAGAAGTTTTGAGTAGAGACCGTCTATTGCTCAAAGGAGAGATGATAAAGATCTCTGAGAAATGGGAAGAAAGGACAGAAGGATCAGGCACTATATCATAAGGTCATGCATAATAACAATATTGACCATCATTGCTATGCTAATGACACGCAAATCTATGTATCGCTATCACCAAATGACTATCGGCCCATAGATCTGCTGTGCCAGTGCATTGAGCAAGTGAAAGACTGGATGTGCCGAAATTTCCTTCAGCTAAATGAGGATAAAACAGAGATAATTGTATTTGGTGCTAAAACGGAAAGGCTTAAAGTAACCCATCACCTTCACTCTCTGTCCCTGAAAACCTCAATCAAAGCCAGAAACCTAGGGGTTATCATGGATTCTGATTTACATTTCGAAAGTCACATCAAATCAGTTACAAAATCTGCATATTATCACCTTAAAAATGTAGCAAGACTTAGAGGGCTCATGTCCACCGAAGACTTACAAAAACTTGTACATGCCTTTATCACTAGTAAGCTTGATTACTGCAATGGTCTCCTTACAGGTCTCCCAAAACAAACTATAAGGAAGCTTCAGCTTGTTCAGAATGCTGCTGCTAGAGTTTTAACAAAGACCAAAAAATTTGAACATATTACACCAATTCTTAAATCGTTACATTGGCTTCCTGTAGGTCAGAGAATTGATTTTAAAATCATGTTGCTAACCTATAAATCCCTACATGGTTCAGGCCCAAAATATTTAACTGATATGCTTCCACTACATAAGCCTTCTAGAACACTAAGATCTTCTGAGACCAATCTGTTAATTATCCCCAGAGTAAACACGAAACATGGGAAAGCAGGATTTAGTTACTATGCAACAAATAGCTGGAATAAACACCCTGAGGATTTAAGACTTGCCCCAACTCTGAGCACCTTCAAAACAAGATTGAAGACTTTTATGTTTGCTTTAGCTTTCTGCTCCTGAGTTTGTATTTGTATAAGGGTTAGAGTCCTGAGTTTTGTTTGTATTTGTATAAGGGTTAGAGTCCTGAGTTTGTTTGTATTTGTATAAGGGTTAGAGTCCTGAGTTTAGTTTGTATTTGTATAAGGGTTAGAGTCCTGAGTTTGTAGAATAAGGCCTTTGGTCAGGGTTAGAGTCCTAGAATATTGTAATAGCATGTCATCCAAGTGATTTGTTCATCTTTGCTAGTTTGTCAATGTTGATACGTGTACCTTTATTTTACTAAAATGCCTTTTTAACTTTCCCTTTATTTTCTATTTTTACCAGAAAAATGCATGATCTGATACCAGAGAGAAAGGTTGCTGGGCTAGAGTCCTAGAAGCTGGGTTAGAGTCCTAGAATATTGTCCTTTAGGTCGGGTTGTAGTCCCGACTTGGGTTCCAGAGAGTCTGTTGATCTGATCTTAAATAACTTTCAATTGAATTTTCTCACTTTCTTAAATACATTGCACTTTAAATTTTACTTACTAAAATGCCTTTTTAACTTTCTATTTTACTCATTTCTTTGCATATGTTTTCTTTTACTTATCTATTATTTTATTTTATTGTATAACAATGTTTATATGTGAAGCACTTTGAGGCTGCCTTGTGTATGAAAAGTGCTATATAAATAAAGTTGCCTTGCCTTGCCTTGCCTATATGGCCCATGGAAGGGACTTTTGATCCAATAATGTATAGGGACATGGAGGTAGTGATAAGGAATTACATAGATAACAGAAGTGGAAAAACGGCCTTAGCGAAGAGGGACAGGGAAAAGTTAGTACTAGCTTTGTTCCTAGAGGAAGGAGAGAGGTGGTGCGCATTACAACGAGTGGCCAGAAAAATAATCACAAAGGAAGAAGAGGCTCAACCTTTGCCTCTGAAGCTTGAGCCACCGCCGTACAAACCAACCAACATGTATCCACTGGTAACAGGCAACGTGGAATTTAAAGGGGAAGTCACACTAGATTAAGGAGATAATAAATGTAGTGAGGGTGAAAACGAGAATGAAGGAGAGGAGGAGGATGACATTGAGCATGTTGGTGAAGGGTCATCACAACCATGTGTAAAACACATTACTAAGAATGCTGAAAGGAAATTAAAGAAGCGGAACGAAAGAAAGGAGGAGTGGTCTAGTGGGACACAAGGGGCAGAGGAGCCTGGCTGCAGTACAGCAGTACTAAGCCCCACACCACTCGAGTTAGATGAGAAACTAAGGAAATCACAAAGAGGAAAAAAGGCACCCGACACCGTCCCAGGAATTTTTCCTATTTTAGTCAAAGGACAACAGGTCCACTATCAACCGTGGGGCTCACAGGACTTGGAGGGAGTCATTTCTAAACTCCCTAACATACAAAACGGGGCGTCTAAATGGGTTAGAACATTTGAGGAACTCACAGTGGGAAAGTTAATGGCAGTGGGGGACCTGAAAGCTCTGTTGGCAAGAGTATTGGGGTTATCTAAGATGGAGTCTGTACTGAGGAATGGAGGGTTGGATATACTGGATGGAAAGTATGATGAGACTACACTTGATCATTACAGAGGGGCGATGTGGGCCACACTCAGGAGGGAGTTCCCGGTCCGCATGGATCCTAAAAACATGAGAGGTCTCCCTATTGGTGACACAGAGAACCCTGCATCCTACCTACAGGGCCAAGTAGACAGATGGCGCATGGAGACGGATGAGGATCCTGAGATCCATCCGGTGTTCTCCGTTTTGTTTAGAAACTCTGTGATAGAGACACTTCCCAGCCAAATCAAAGCCAAGCTAGAGGATGTGGTTGGACTGTTTACATCAGGATCTCAGAGATTTTAATGACCATTTAGTTCATGCAGTGGATGAATATCGTCAGAATAAACAAAGAATACAGGAACAAAGCAAGGAGGTTCAGAGGAAGCTATATCAGCTTCAGCTGGAAGATCTCACAAGGAAGGAAAGAGATAAGAAGAGACATGCAGGTGTTTAGAACCAGCTGCTGTAATATCGCAAGCCGCCCAGCAGGGCGCACTTCAAAACCAATATCCACGATTGGCATTTTCTCTCCCAGTACAACAGCCTCAGAGCCAACTGTCACCTACTCCACCTGTTACACATGTACACATCCATAATTATGGGAACCCCACAAATAAAAATAGACAGAATCAGGAACAGGGGTCCCAAGGACAGAATAGAAATAATCAACAGCAGGATTCCAAGGACAACGCAGAGGTCCTTTAATATGTTATGGGTGCAACCAGGAAGGACATATGAAGAGAAATTGTTTGACTAACCCTCTACCATCCCAGCAAGGACAGGGTAACGGTTATCAGGGAAGGCAGGAACAAGGAGGTAGCTACCAGGCAGGTCCCTTTATGGGACAGGGATACTAGGGGTGCCCAGAGAATCCACAGGGGGAGGGTCAGCTTGTAGCAATCACAAAACAAGCTGATGAGGAACCGATACTGCAGGTTCTGATAAATTATAGAGGCATGCCAATGATGGCCCACACTGGAGCCACTAACACTTGCGTAGGTCCAAATTATGCCTCTCACCTCCCCATGGCAGGAAAATTCACCAAAACTTTAGGATTCTCGAACACACGCAGTTAATACCTATGACAGCTCCAAGTCATAGGTATAGCTCCATTCTTATTTTAAGTTGTATATGTGAGCGAATGAGTGGTGAGTGAGTGAGTGAGTGAGTGAGTGAGTGAGTGAGTGAGTGAGTGAGTGAGTGAGTGAGTGAGAAAGAGTTACATTGAGTTGAGTTAGAGGGGTCAGATGAAGTGATTTGTGAAGAGTGAGACAGAGAAGAGGAAGAGTGTGTGGATTGGCAACGAGAAGTGGCGATGAGATTGGAGAAGGCTTTCCGGTTAGAATTTTCTTTGGGGAGAATGATATCTTTCGATGGTCTTTTAAGATTAATAATCTAGTTTTGGAGTGTGTCCAAAAACGAATAACCAGAAAGGAAAGGAAAGGATTACTGAAAGTGAAAATGGTTATGGAGATTTGTGAAAGCAAAGGAAGTAGGTAAAGAGAGGTAAAGAGAGCTAGAGAGAAGGAACGTAACAGAGAGAAAGAGACTGAATTTGCATTGTACTGAATAGATTATTTGTGTGCTTGGATTTACTCTGTATTTGGTCCCTGAATGTAACCTATGTCCACTGTTTTAGAGAAAACATAGAACCACCACTGGGATTGGTGATTCTGTTGGCTCTTGGAGACTCTGCATCGCGTCGGAACACCATGTGGTATAGATCATTACATCTTGGTACACAGAGCACTGGTGAGACAACAGGTTGGATCAGAGGGAGAAGGTGTTTGGAGAAGGGAGAGGAATGTAATGACAGCAAAAAGGGCTGATGCGGACCGACGCAGAGGTAATAAATCAGCGGAGAGGAGGCTGGGGGTCGGTTTAGCTCAGGAAGTAGAGGGTGTCTTGTAACCGAAGGTTGCTAGTTCGATCCCCATCTCCCTCCTAGCTGAGTGTTGATGTGTCCCTGAGGTAAGTTACATGGTGATCACAGGATTTAGGAATAATTATCTAGACTCCAAAACATGAGCAATTAGTGTTAAAAATTGTCTGCACACCACACTCCACAGGAGTCAATGGGTTCAATGGCGCCAGGGTAAAGTGACTCATCAAAGAGGAGCGGACCCAACCCATGGACTCTGCGTGGATAGGTGGATGTTATTTTGGTGCTTGGACCTGACGAGGTCTAGGTGCCAAGATAACAACACAAATAAAATATTTCCTTAGAGATTATGATAAGTAATAGACAATTTATTAAAAGTAATCTTATAATTTAGAAAAAACAATCGGCAATACTTAAAAATTAGACCAAATAAGTATGATAAAACGTTATCCAAATTTCTAATTTAGGTTATCCACAATGACAAAATGTCATTTAACATAAATAAGTAAAATAGAATAAGAAAGGATGTGTGTGTGAGCCTGTTCTCGTGTGTGTGTGTCAGGACGGCCGAGGTAGGGGAGAACCCTCCCCTACTGGAAGTGATGGAATACACAAGGGGATACTGAAAGCATGCTTCAGATAAAACAACATGGTTAATTAACGTAGAGGGTTTGGGTTTGGTATAGTAGTGAATCAAAATGTGGAAAACACTAAATGTAATCAATAGGTAGAATAAAAGGTTTAATTAGGTCGTCCAATTTAAATAGATCGTGAAGGGCAATCGGGTAGGATTATGAAGAGAATTGTGATTTGAGTAACGGTTAAGACAGAAGTGAGTCGCCCAATATTGAAAATGCAAGTTTTAATATTGTGATTTTTGTTTTCTTTCACATCTCCCTAGTTAAGGACAATAGGTGGATTGACGCCACATCTGCTGGGAAGGGATCATACATGCTATGTTGTCAAATTGGATTCGGAAGTAGTGGGTTTACCTTCAAATGCCACTAATGCTGCTGCAACACTTTAATAATTTTAACTCTGATAAATTATCTTTTGTTTTATAGTCGCCCTGATGTGCACACACATGGCTGCATACGGCAGATGCGGCTGAAGACTCTGTCTCCATCCCTCCACTTTGCGATCTATACCACCATATAGGTGGGGATTGATCGTATCCCAGGTACGGCATCCTGCATAAGCCAGTATGGAAGGCTGGTTAGCCAACGACGGGTAAGATCCCACCTTGAAGCCCGGGACAACCTAAAGCAGGCACAGTCACGATTACTTGGCAGAGTCACTGTGAGCACTGGCTCACTTGATCATGGAGTGACGGACTGCAACCATCATAGGAAAAGCCGGCTGATGAAAGGTGGAGGGGGAACAGGAGTCAGATATGTCACGCCGTTGGTTGCACCAACGGCGTTCTTAGATTTGCTTATCATTTAATGCGCATGGTTTTGACCATTGCGCAAGGGGGGAGGTATTGAGGAGAATTAGGAAAAAAATTGAAAACAAGGTTTTTCTTCACCATACTTGCAAACAATGATTGACATCCAGCTAAATAAGTGTGAAATATTGAAAAAACAGTGTTCAACAGATGGGTAGAAGCAGTCCCATCAGAAGACCAAAGTGCGGCTACGGTAATCAAGGTTCTGACTAGAGAAGTCATGCCAAGGTTTGGAATTCCGTCACAAATTAGCTCAGGCAATAGAGCTGCGTTTATTCAGAAAACACTCAAACAAGTGATTTAACATCTGCATGTCAAACAAAGATTAGGCTGTGTCTACATTCCTCAAACCACAAGGTATGGTGGAGAGAGGAATCGGACGCTTAAGACAAAGATTAACTAAATTAAATTAGAGTACTAAATTAAAAGACTAATGCACTACGACTGACACTAATGAGTTATCGCATGAAAACTAACAGAACGACGCATCTAACCCCGCATGAAATGTTACGGGTCGACCCATGCCTTCACCTGTCATTCGAGGGCCTCATAAAGGACCTCCATTAGAACAATTGGAAACTGAATTAAGACGCTATTTGGGACAGCTAACTGGCATACACAGGCTTATTTTTCAACAAGAGAAAGACAGAGTTCCAGAGTTGGAGAAGGAGCCACCAAGGGGGGTGGAGCCAGGTGACCAAGTGTATCTCAGGATGTTCAGGAGAAAGTGGAACTAGCCCAGGAGAGAAGGACCATACAAAGTCACCAGCGCAACACCAACATCCATCCAAGTGGAAGGAAGTGCCACGTGGTATCATCTCAACCACTGCACAAAAGCTGCTCAACCCAAAGCCAGGGACGACCGTGAGAAGGAGGAGCCAGACGCAGACACACGTGGGGCTGACCAGCTGCCCCAGGACCAGATCCAGTCGAGCCAAGAGATACAGCAGCATGATGATGCTGAAAACGGGGAGCCTGTTTCTGATCCTTTACGGGTTGTGCCAGATTTCGCTGGCACAAGCACAGACCCCGAGGTAGGATGAAACCACGGGGACAACACAAACCTGGAAGGGCCAGGAATTAGGGTGGTAGGCCTACTGAAGAAAGCCAGAGAGGAACACAGGATAATCCGGCCCAAAAATCATTCAGGACTAATTGACAACAAGGGGAAACTGTCCTTATATACTCAGGATACCACCGCGGAGGACCAAGTTAATGAATTTGTGGTTTACCTGTTATGGCGGATAACCAACCGGCCTTATGTGCATTAACCTTCCGCCAGAATCATGAACATGGTGCATAGGAAAGATCAGTGTGAATTACATATCCATAATTCAATGAAATGGTGTCTGGGCATAGAGGAGTCGGGTGACTGGGAGAGGATGCTCTATGGGGAGATAGATTGGAGTGAAACTAGAGAGGAGACCGGAATGTGAGAATTCAGACCCCTCATGTGAACCACAACCATTTCAGACAGTGTGAACAAATGGACATTGGACTAATGGGTTTCAGGGCTGGTGGCTGCAAACAGAAGCAACAACCACGATGCCCAAACCCCCCACGTTATATAGTATACCGGTATATGACGATAATCAGAGCTATCCAAATCTATGCAAGCTTGTTGACAATCTTAGTTTTTATTTCTTTTTATTTTGATTTCTATTGTTTACTTATTTTTTGAAATGTCATTTTTTGAGTTTCATATTTTTTTTATGTCATATATTCTGAAATGCTAATTTTCAATGCATGCTGAAAATACTATGTTATGTGTGAATTCTAGTTAAACATTTGATAGATCTTTTTGCCTTAAACAGGTTTAAAAATCCTGAGAATTATTCAGGTTGAGATTCCTGAACATGCTTAAAGGTTTTTAATGATGATCAAATGTAGTGCAAAATATAGCCTAAACGACTGTTATGTTTTTGTTGTGATCTTGGCAGTCACAAAAGGGTGGATATGTGGTAGAAATTAATGATTATATTCTATGGTAAACTATGATTATTATGAGGTCTGTATATCTAATAGTGGAAAACACCCAGCCTGGGAGTCTGGGTTCAGAACAGATGGTGGGGCCCCTAAAAGGAGCAGGGAGCTACGGGGTTAAGGCATGCTGACCTCAGCCTAGTGTTTTGGGCGATCTTTGTGACCATTTGCTGACCAATTGCTGAACCGTGTTCAGTTAAGTGAATTATGACTGAACTAGCAGACACCTCAAGAGAAGCCAGTTTGTGTGGATAAAAAGACGCCGCAGTTTTGTTTGAACCACGTGACTCCTATGACCCCACTCAGGCTGTTTGTCGTTGTTTTTTTCTGCACGATAAAGTATTTGCAATTCTTGCTTCCGGACCCCCTCGTTTTCATTTTACTCTCTCTCTCTCTTGAATTAGTCTAAGTGTTTATATCTCGATTAATCTACTACAGCAGCCCATGCACAAGTTGCACAGAAGAACTTACAATAAATATTGCTTACCGTCAGATATCTCACAAGATGTTAGACAGCTTGATATGAGCTTATTCTAGGACCCTTCTTGTGTCCTTTTGCAGTGGGGGGAAGTAGGTGAATCAGCAGAAGTATGCTTGACAGGTCACTGTCCCAGCCTAGGGGGAAAGCAGAAGAAAGTACAAGATTGTCAGAAAGATTTACATCTGAAAACAACCTTAAAGTGGAAATGAAGCAATGAGAACTGTGACCATTTTTTGGTTGCTTTTTCATTTTTGAGAATACATGGATTTTCCATTAACATGAAATTCAGTATTTCACGGAAAATGAAATGTTGATAACGACTTTCGCACTAGGCGCGCCTGTTTTAAAAATCAGGCCCTACGTCACAGATGGTTAGCCTTTCAATACATGTCGAATCTTGGAAAGAAGAACAGGGGGGTCATTTTGTATTGCCCCTGATGTTCAAACAAATATTATCGGGTAAAAGAGAGTGGTAAAATAGTTATTGCCATGTCATTCCTGTCAAGAAGCCTAAACTGCTCCAAAGATGTTAGCTGCATTGAACGCCTCAGCCCCGGAATGGATGAGTGCAGAGAGTATGTAGGAACCACTTTTTAGAGGCTGATTACATTGGAAGAGGGTGCTTGTGCTGTCCCACATCGCTGAAGCCAGAATGCGGGTGCCAACAATTTTATTTTAGTGGTATAGTCTGGAGAGTCTAGCACGGACGACCTGTCAAATCGGACCCGGGCGCTGTGGTTCTTATGCCAGTAGAGAGTGCAGAAACGCGCTTGCCAGGCAGAGAACGAGAGGTAAACTTGCTTTCTAGTACTAGAGAAACAGAGAAATTGTACACTCCGTTGCGAAGATTGTCGTGTTTGCAGACTCGCTCCATGCTCTTGATCATATTCTTAATCCATCGCCAAAATAATCCTTGATTTGGACAATAATCCTTGCAAACACCGTCGTTGCACTATTTCGCATATCATGTGCCACCAAATGGCACGACAATTACTGTATCATGAAATGAACGAACTCTAAGACAGCGTGGTAGCCCAGCTGCTGCACCCGTGTAGGCTACTACTTTTCATAGCTGTAAACAACATCCTGTGGACGGGCAGAGCCGGGAGATCTCAGTTATTATCACCTCCAGTAGCCGCGTTTACATGGACACACCTGTTCCGCATAGATTTCTATGCGGAACAGAAAATGATCATGTATACGCCTCATTCGGAATACAATTATCTGTTCGGCATAGATTCTATGCTGAATAGAAGAGGTGGTGTAGTCCGTTTTAATCGCCATGTATGCACTTATTCCGAATAGATTGGGGTTTACTTTAGAGCAGCCGCAGTAGTTCGCAATTGGTCCACTGAGCTCCGTCGGTACTTATAAGCACACCGAACTTCACCGCTGTCAAGGAAAGTGGATTTATTGCCTGATTCACGTCTTTGTTATCACTCCGTAAAAGTAGTCCGGTAAGCGTGTCCGGTTTGCTAAGCGACGGGACATGGGTGTTTATTAATGACGTGTTTCGCGTATCGTAGTGTCCGCGCGCGTCCGAGGTAACTGTAAATGAGTAGGCTACTAGTAGTACTTTTGCAGGCTGAACGTTAAAATACTGCTTAACTTAGAGAGATGGCAGCTGCAGTAGTTCGCAAATGGACCTTCGAGGATTCCTGGTCACTAAATTCCCGTAAGACCACTCTTCCCTCCCACCAGTCGTGGCTGCGGACTCCGCATCAAATTTCCTCATGTTGCGGCGGAGCTTAGGGTTATTATAATAATACGTTTTCTGCGCTGTCCTTCCCCTTCTTAATGAGCAGCAAGCAGAGAAAAGCTCTCTCCTGCTGTGCTTTTCCATTAAAATCAAATTTAAAAATCCCCGCTAGTGTAAGACATCCATTATGTCGCCGCCGGTCCAGATGTTGTGGTCAGTGTGCGCGGAGACATAACGGACACTTTTGTTACTGCCATGTATACAGTACATTCGGACACATTTTAGGAAACAAGATCTATGCCGCATTAGAAATCTATGCGGATCAGATGTGTCCATGTTAACGCGGCTAGTGAGGCTGATGAGCCGCTATGTAAAACAACATAGAATGTTACCACCCATTCTCTGACCGTCATCGTATTCTGAAAACAGAGATGGCGGCGCACAGGCTGAAAACATTATAATTTATGCACTTGTTTGTGGCTTTATTCTAATAATGGTCATATTTCCGACTTATTTTGATTATTGGTCTATTGAAATATTAACTATGCTAAGACATCTGTTTATTTGATTGCTTCCTTTCCACTTTAATTAGACCAGATTATGCACATAGCAATATTTTGGAGCATTCAGTATGAATTAAATTGTTTTCAAAGAGCTAATGAGCCATGCTTACCAGACCCATCGGAGCGTTGATTTCCAGACAAGAGGTCTTCGACGAACTCATTCAAATTCTTGGAGTTTGCCAGGATCCTAGGTTTGAAGTAGGTGGGCCATTTTTCCAAAAATCTGCCAGAAGCATCCTCTCTGAACATCATGGTGAAGTCTTGGTCAATCTACAGTAGAAACACTTTAAGTCCTTGCAACCTCTCATAGACACCAACCATCCGCAAATTAAATTTCAGTATTTTTATGCTTGTTTAAATGAAAGTGTAATCCTCCAGTAATCATTGTTCTCTTTAAAATTAATTAAACAATGCTATGTATTTCCTACCAAGCCAGGGGTATCGAGGAAACGTGGGAAAACATACAGGACTGTGGAGGAGTTTTCCTGGTCTTGAACCAGTGTCTGGCGGTATTGAAATGTTGCCCTCATCTTCTCTTGGACAATTGTTGCATCAGTCGTGTGCTTCAATAAAGAGATTGCCTCGCGGCATTCCTTGCCAAACAGTTGCTTGTCAGTTAGGCGTAAATCCCTCCTGCTCTTTGGACCATCTTGATATGTAGCGGTGGTTGAGCATCTCCGGGACTGAACTGCAGAGTTCTGTTGGACTGTCTGATCATTTTCCAGTCCAAAGAAAAGAGTGTATCTGGCTAGACTCACGCCTCTTTCAGACAACCACCAATGGTTTGTCTTCTGGAGTAACACTATATTTTTAAATCAACACTGTTGAGTGTTTTGCAGAATAAATTTGACTCCCTGTATTAACACCAACTCTTTTTGAAGAATAACTCTCTTGTAGTTAAATTACACTAAACAGTGTTGAAACAACTCTATATGTTTTACACTTCACTCCAACACTGAATATCTAACACTTTGGATTTTGCTGATTTTGCAATTGTAGATATCTGCAATGAGAAACCCCATATATGGGGTTTCTCATTGCAGATATCTACAATTCAGTTGTGGATATCCACTTTGTAAATTACGGATATCTGCAACTGAATTGTAGATATCTGTAATTCCAGTTTGAGATATCGACAATTTCATTCTGACTAGTTATAATTCCAGTTCAAGATTTCTTTAATTCAGCTCAATTCAAGATATCTACATGTCCCTTTTCAGATATCTTAAATTAAGTTTTGACTAGGCGAAATGACGTTGTAGATATCTCTAACTGGAGTTACGACTAGTCAAAATGACGTTGTAGATATCTCAAACTGGAGTCATAATTTAATAGTAGATATCTATTATCAAGTTATAGATATCTTCAAAGGAATTTTGATTAGAGATATAGATATCTGTAACTTTCATTCCGCCTAGTCAAAATCGAATTACAGATATCTTGAATTTGAGTTTTGACTAGGTAAAATGACGTTACAGATATCTTGAATTTGAGTTTTGACTAGGCAAAATGACTTTACAGATATCTTGAATGAGATATATATATTACTAGATATACCAACTATTCAAAATGTAATTACGACTAGTCAGAAAGAAGTTGTTGATATCGAGCAAGGTACGTTTTATTACTCAGTTTTCTGGGAATAATCGTTTTATTCGCGGGAGGCGGTCCTATAATTTGTCAATACAGATATCTGAAACGTCATTTTGCCTAGTCAAAACTCAAGTTCAAGATATCTGTAATTAGATTTTGACTAGGCGGAATGAAAGTTACAGATATCTACAATTGTAGATATCTCTCATCAAAATTCCTTTCAAGATATCTATCACTTCATAATAGATATCTACAACGTCATTTTGACTAGTCGTAACTCCAGTTAGAGATATCTACAACGTCATTTTGACTAGTCGTAACTCCAGTTAGAGATATCTACAACGTAATTTCGCCTAGTCAAAACTTAATTTAAGATATCTGAAAAGGGACATGTAGATATCTTGAATTGAGGTGAAATTAAAGATATCTTGAACTGGAATTATGACTAGTCAGAATCAAATTGTAGATATCCTCAAACTGGGAATTACAGATATCTACAATTCAGTTGCAGATATCGGTAATTCACAAAAGTGGATATCCGCAATCTGAATTGTAGATATCTGCAATGAGAAACCCCATAGACATGAATGGCGAAAATGACGTCATTTCGCCTATGAGGAATGTCTTTGTGGATATCTGAAATGACAATGGGCCTCTCTCACAAAAATTGGAAATGATGTCACACCGGGCAAAGTCATTTTTGTATTGCTGTCAATGCAAAAATGGATTGTTTCTTCGCCACTTCCCCGGTGGGTTTTCCCAATTTGGGATTTGAAGATGTGCAGAAGATTGTGGAGACACACTCAACAACACCACAGTCCAGGCTGACAAAGGGGTACAAGTTTTTTGTGGAGGAGTTTGTACACAATTATCAAGGAAAGTGGTCTAAGGTGTTTTGTTGTTGTCAGTAAGCTACTCAATGACCTTGCTCATTCATGTTTTGTGATGACAAGCAAACCCAACCTGGTCTCACAGGAATCTGTGTAATGACTACGGACACTTAACTCGAAATCCGTGGCCACATCACGGAAACACGCCGATTTCCCTGATGTGCCACGGAATCGCTCCAATGCAAGTTAATGACACTGATGTTCCGTGGCTCACACACGGATCCCCGTTTCAACGAGCGAGTCGACCACGGGGGATTATTCAAAACCCGAGGTGGTCTCACTGAAAACACTTAAATTGTCCTTGATGTGTCCACGGAAGTTGCTCCAATGCAAGTAAATGACACTGATATTCCGTGGCACACACACACAGATTCCCGTGTGTGTGTGTCAAAGTTTACCACGGCGGGGGCTTGACTCAAAATCCGTGCTGGTCTGACGGAATCACTTAAACACATTCTCACTCCGAACGCGTCGATTTTTGGTCAGTGACTTTGGCTTCAGTTTCTGACGCAAAAGGGTACCCTTGTGCTTCTTTTTTCGACGCATGGGGTTTCCAACTCGTTACAATGTAACCCCTTCACGGGGGACCCGACGGCTGCGCATAGAGACGCTATGAGCATTAATCCCATTGGCTAACGGAGGACCATGTGCTTCTTTTTTCGACGCATGGGGTTTCCCACTCATTGCAATGTAATCCCTCCACGGCAATATATGAAGCTATGAGCATTCATCCCATTGGCTAACGGAAGACCCGGCTGCACATTAACGGCGAAGTTACAGTGAAATCTGTGACATTCCTCAACACAACTACACCAACGTTAGCCTGGTTCTACCAGACTCTCGTACTTCACTTCATTTCATTTCATTTGTACAGAGAGTCTGGACCAGAGCTATAGAGAGAGAGAGTTGCGACACGCTATGATCTCGCCGACAGGGTGGTCACGTGGTTGTCACGTGGTTCATGTAAGCCTCAATAGTTCCAAACACGCCGCGCTTTCAATGTTATTCTATGGGACGACAGCAGAGATTTCAATATTAAATGGTAAATATGAATGAAAAAATCACATACAAGTATTTGTCTGACTGTTATTGCATTATTACATATTTGTAAATGTCAGTTTTACATTTAGAGCGGTAGGGGGGCAACTGAAAGCTATCTATAAGTGCTATTACTTAGATACGTTTTTAAGTTTCGGAGGGAAAGCTTCATGTTCGTGTTAGCATACTGGCCTAACCTTAACTTTTACCTTACATCTGTGTTGAAATCAAAGTATTCAAGATGTTCTACCATGATCATTTAAAGATATAAGCCACACAAAGTATCAAATATATTAAAGAATAACAACTCATTACGCTTGGATGAATGAAATTGTATTTTTTTTTTATTAAACAATTAGTGTGACAAGAACAAGTGATTGCGATTGTGTGAACAGATTCAACAATGGACACAGCAGGGAACACTATATACTTAGGGCAAACCATTAACATATAACATTGCAAATATACTATACTTTATGCCATTTCAATACTTAGAATAGCCCTGAGCAAATTCTAAATGGGTTTAGGAGGGAGGATCCTCGTTTGGTCATGAACTCTGACCTCTAACCTATTCTCAAAAGTCGGGGCATAAGTGGTTGAGGAACAGTTGTTACCCGCTCTGTGATCTTCAATGGTGTCATGGTTCTTGGTTACAACTAACATTTTATAGATCAATGGTCATACCATGGTTGGCTGTGCAGCATTTGGATGCTCCAATCGGTCCGAGAAGGGTTATCACGGCTTCCCCAAGAGCGCAGGGAGAAATGGCTGGCAATGGTCAGCCGTCAAAACTTATTGACAGTCAGCAACAGTCAAAAACGATGTAACGTAATGTTCAGATCACTTGCTAGCATTTCAAAGGGCATAATAATTCTAAGTGTAGAGAATTATGACTTTCCAATGATATTTGAAGTGCAATGGAAACTGATCTTACAAGCCTACCTACAGGTACACTTTGAAAATGACCAATTCAAGCCACAAATTAGATAGGATGTTGAAGTTGAGGCCCGATGCAGGCCCAACAGTTTTCATCCATCGCCCTAAACCGAAGAGGAGGAAACCCCCTTCTGTGAGGGTGCCTCCGGAACCAAGTGCAACGGACCACACATATTGCGCCAAATTAAACTTCGGTATGATCCATGCAGCTAACAATATTCCCCATTTCATGTAATTCAAGGATAGACTACACTACTAATGAGATTACATAATTCATATTTGTACATTCAGTTTAAAAAACAACCAGAAGGAAGGGATTCTCTGAGGATTTGCACACAATGTAGATAATCGACACATTTCTACCCAATTAACAATTGCCGGTAGATCCATTTATAAATTGTATTAGTTTCTGATTGTGGCAGATGATTTAATTCAGATTACAGAAATGTTTTGCTTTAATTCATTTTTTTACATTGGAGATGACAGTAGTTGCAAATGCAAAGGCAAAATACATATAACAGCAACATTACCTTGTAATTGTTACAGAGATTGAGGGAGAAATTTAGGTGGATTTCAAGAGCGTTGAAAAGGACATCACAGGAGACAGAGAGAGCAATCAAGAGGCCACATTGCCAGGGGCAGGTGATTCAGGGGCGGGTGATTCAGGGGCGGGTGATTCAGGGGCGGGTGATTCAGGGGCGGGTGATTCAGGGGCGGGTGATCCAGTGGCGGGTGATCCAGGGATTTCAGGGGTCAACAGTGAAGGAATAACTTTTGCCAGGGCCAGCTGCTCCAGGGACCAGACTGCCAGGGACTGATGGGGCGACTGTGGAGGACCTAATAAGGCAACTAGAAAAGGAAAAATGTATGAGAAGGAGAGCAGAGAGGGCTATTGCAAAACAAAAAAGAATAAATTTGGCACTAAGAAAGAGAATCAATTCAGTCAACAAGAAGTTAAAACGAAAAAGCCATACAGGTTAAATTGACCGCCCATCATAATCAGCATTGTTGAATCGGCGGCATCTGTAGGGCTTCATGTGCTGAACATCACCCTTCCAGGATATAATTAAACAACAGTTATTTCTACTAGCTATCGCATCATAAAACCCGTCCTTAAATCAACCTAAATTATCCTAGTAATTCCAACATAAATAACTAACTAAATAAAAGTTAGATTCACTAGTACTGAACTTCGTAATTGTTGGTGTAGATACCATCACATGGTGCAGTCGAGCTAACAAACTAGCAGGCAATCGGTCGTCTACCAAGATAAAAATATATATAATTACGCTGTGCATATACAAATAAATATCAATATATGCATCATAAAGGTCCTGATACAATATAGACAGTTGACAATTCAAAAGAGGTAGCTATTTAATCAATTTACCCCTGGAAGATACCTTCACAGATGGTGAAATCGAGCTAACAAACTAGCAAGCAATCGGTCGTCTACCAAGATAAAATATATATATAATTACGCTGTGCATTTACAAATAAAGATCAGTATATGCATCATAAAAGGGCCTCTGATACAATATAGACAGTTGACAATTCAAAAGAGGTAGCTATTTAATCAATTTACCTCAGAAGTTACTCGGCGGCCAGCAATGGAAATGAACGGTCTCCTACGCCGTAAAATGGTGTTTGGAACTATTCGAGGCTCCATACCCCGGAAGTAGGCTCTACAACGGAGTCCAATGGAAGTGTCGCAACTCTCTCTCTCTATAGCTCTGGGCCCCGTTTCCCGATAACGATGGATCCACGCTCGTACGATCATTCTCACGATGGATCTTGCGATCCATCGTCAATTTCTTTGGAGCGTTTCCCGAAACTCCTCTTAACGTGAACGCGCATTCGCTGCACTCACGACGTCGTAGGATTGTAACTGTCTACTGACACGGTGCTGAAATGGGCTCCGTAGGAGGGGGAGACGCAGGAATGTCGCAGGAAAAATTGTGTTAAAAAGGGTTAAAATATATCCCCATCAAGGACAACAGCAGAGTAGCCTACGAAAAAAATAGACTGCAATTATATGAATGCTAAGACATTAAAACACAATTGATTAGGCTTAAACCGACATATATCAGTCCTAATCCTGAATGCACTGTGCGTTTCACGGCATTTTCCCCCCTTAAAAAAATCCTCTTCACACCTGTGAATAACCCGGGAGACGTCCATGATGAGGAATACAACGAAGCCCACCGTCTGGCCCGGTGCATCGTTGAGCGCACGATCGGGAGGTGGAAGTTGCGCTTTAGATGCCTTCACAAGTCAGGCGGAGGGCTCCAGTTTTCTCCGGCCAAGTCATGCGCCGTGATATGTGTGACGGCTATGTTGCACAATATTGCAGCTAAGGCTGGGGTGGCATTGCTTGAACCGGAGGACGTTGAGGACGATGACGATGAGGAAGATCGGTGTGAGGACGGCCTCCCTCATAACTACGCGGCTGGTTTTCATGCGCGTCGAATAGTGATTGAGACTTTTTTTTAACCCCCTCCACCCTCCCTCATGTCACTAAACATTCCCGTCAACGTGACCAATCCCCACCATATCCCAGCCTTTTGCCTGCTCCTTTGCTTGTTTTTATAAAAAATTGTATTTCTTTATTTTCTTATTTTTTTTAATTTCTTTTATTTCGTTATTTTTTTATTTTTTTTAATTTGTTTAATTTAATTTATTTTTTACATTATTTTATGCTAGTAGCCTATGTCAGTCTGCAAAAATCCCCCCACTTTCTCTCACACATTTTGAGTGCCCTGCCTGCGCAAACATTTTCTGGACTGTCCCGTTTTATTTTGGCCATTTGAACATCTTATTAATAAATTAATTAATAATCTTTATTAATTACCAAACTAAGAACATAAAGGCGCAATGCGTTTAATAAACGCATCCAATAGACGGAATGTCCGATGGTGTCGCCACTGAGGCTATAGCTGACGATGCTCTTAGCATCCTACGAGTACCTACGAGCACCCCTGGAGTACTCGTTAGCTACGAGCGTTTTCAAGACGTTCGTTCCCCACGATGCTTTCGGGAAACGCGTTGAAAACTCTACGATGCCCTTTCGACGCACTTCACGATCCACTTAGGCTAACGACGCTTTCGGGAAACGGGGCCCTGGTCTGGACCTAATCAATTGACAAACGTTAACTCACTTGAAGGCGGGTGTCTGTTGAAGTTTGAAATGATTGGATCTGCCCAGTGCCACTCTGGATCTGCCATAACCAATCGCTAACGTTTGGTTGTGACGTATGTTATGCGCCGGGAATCACGCGCAGGTTGTACACAAACCAAACACCTTGCGCGTCTGCACAAAAATGTCCGTCAACGACAGCTGCAGGTTTGGTTCGTCAAATTTAATTTATCAGGGAAAAATTGCACATTGTAAATCAACTACCGACCAGTGGCGGCTGGTGGTTTTTAAAGTGAGGGAGGAAGGACTGCGCTCTTGGTTGCCATTGGCCTGCTTGCACTGTTGGTGTATGGTGGCATAAGAATGTGAGACTCAAGTTGTTTCAGGGTGTTTTGGTGAACTACAAAATAGCAGGGAGGGAGTTATGTGAACATAATTTATACAAAGCCACCAGTGGCATCACTGTAATTTCAGAAGGAAAGGATGCAAAGCATATTAGTCAAATCAGGCCTACTATTGATTTGTAAAAGTAAATAAAAAAATCTGAGCCTAATATTGCCCTCACTGACTGAAGTTATTTAGCTATGTTTATTTTCAGTTACAATTGCTTGTAATGCTACCAGTAAGTCATGCGTACCTAGCAAACCATGTAGCACTCACAACACTGACGTTGCCATTACTTCTGGTGACCTTGATTTTGGGAAGTGGTCTACCTCTTTCTTTGGTCGCTAACTTAGCACTGTAACTGAAAGAATGGAATGCTTTTTGTAATAAGACGTTAACACTATCTTCCGTTTCCAATGTTTCCATTGTGCATTTAGGATCTCGCTATCGCAGATTTCACTTGCTCTGCGTCTCTCAGACTGAGCACCGCGGCAATGCAGACCGGGTTTGTTATTGACAGCATTGCCAGATTGGGCAGATTTCCCGCCCAATGATAATTTTTCCAGCCTAACATGGTTAAAAGTAGCCCAATTGGGTGGGAAATCAGACCAATCTGGCAACACTGCTCAACATCCAGGGATCCTGCTTATTGGTTCATAGCGCAGACGGATAGATTTTTGCGCGAATCAGACCCCTTAAGGTCCCACCCACTCAGAGGAGGATTTTCCTCCTCTCTCCCATTGAAACCCATGTTATCCACCGGCCGCCAGTACTTTCAGTAAAATGAATGGGAGTGAACGGCGGCGGAGGGAGGACCTTCCTCCCTGAAGTAATTGTCAATAGGCGATAGGGGGTGCTAATGTCCCTTTACCCAGGGAAACGAACATTATATATTCAAAGGCAATAAAGTAGTCATATTTAAGGGCATTAATTCATTACAATAGTCTGCACAATCTACATTTTTTATTCTCAACAATGTTAGGGAGGATCTTCCTCCCTCTCCTCAATGGAGAAGCCTCCACTGCTACCGACCTACAACAACAACTCAAACTGGTGTACGACTTTATCGTCATTGTTCTCAGACACACCCTCTGTTCGCTGATTGGGGGCCGCTGTGGCGGTGTCATGCCAAATTTGTTCCAGCTGCCAAATTTGTACCGGGCGCGTCATCCATACGTAATCCATTCCAAACCTGCCTGGCAACAGATGATCGCATCGAACGACGTGAAAGGTTCACGGACATTCGCAAACCTTCTATCTAGCGATCCGTTATCTGTATTGTGCTATTTCGTCCTTGACCTGCTTTAAACACTCAGTTTACTTGCTCAATTTGATTAAACAATTAGATACAATACAAATATAAAGTAAAAACAAGTGTTATCTAGCGATCCGTTTTCTGTATTATGTTATTTCGTCTTTGGCAACATGAGCGCGAATGTTTTTTGAAACCCGCTTTAAACACTCACTTTACTAGCTAAATTTAATTAAACAATTAAATACAATACAAATATAAAGTAAAAACAAGTGTTTTTACTTTATATTTGGACGACGCGAACATCTGTTGCCAGGCAGGTTTGGAATGGATACGTATGGATGACGCGCCCGGTACAAATTTGGCAGCCGGTACAAATTTGGCATGACAGCGGCACCAGAAAACCAAATTACATACAGCAGGTCCAGACCTAGTACTGAAGGGAAATTCAAATTGAGCGGAAGTACTTAGGTATGGAGTTAGATTCATGCCAAAACCCCTCACACACGCAAAACGTGTTTTGCTCACGCATAACGATTCACACGCACACAAAACGTGTTTTACTCACGCAAAATGATTCACACACACGCTCAGTGTGGTTTGCAAATGCAAAACATCATTCACAAACTAAAGCATTTTGCTTCAGAACAAATACAGTATGTTTTACACAAAAGTACAAAAAAAAATCCTTCAAGTACACAAAACAATTCTACAAGTACGGAACACGAAAGCTGCGCGTGGATCGGAATGCATTTGCGCACGGATCGGATGGCATTTGTGTGAGGAACAGCAAGGCGGAAAATTAGTGCCAAAAGTCACGTGACAAATAAATGTCCTGTTATTCACACTACACAACAGCAGGTGGCGGTGTTGAGTCAGTTTAAGGCCGCCAGGACGATCTTTTTTCTCCCCAAAATCTTTATTTGATTCCAAAACAGAGTGGCGACACTTCCATTGGACTCACCTGTTGGCCGCTCATTTTGTTCAATTTAATCTCCCAAACTAGCTTTTCTCCGTGTCGTACGATTCCGTGACAAAGGGGCGGCAATTCGCATAGTATGGAGTTGAATCCACACACGTTTGGCCGGCATCAAATAAAGATTTTGGGGAGAAAAAAGATCGTCCTGGCGTCCTTAAACTGACTCAACACCGCCACCTGCTATTGTGTAGTGTGAATAACAGGACATTTATTTGTCACGTGACTTTTGGCACTAATTTTCCGCCTTGCTGTTCCTCACACAAATGCAATCCGATCCGTGCGCAAATGCATTCCGATCCACGCGCAGCTTTCGTGTTCCGTACTTGTAGAATTGTTTTGTGTACTTGAAGGATTTTTTTTTGTACTTTGTGTAAAACATACTGTATTTGTTTCTGAAGCAAAATGCTTTAGTTTGTGAATGATGTTTTGCATTTGCAAACCACACTGAGCGTGTGTGTGAATCATTTTGCGTGAGTAAAACACGTTTTGTGTGCGTGTGAATCGTTATGCGTGAG
Organism: Gadus chalcogrammus; assembly: GCF_026213295.1. Classification (NCBI taxonomy): domain Eukaryota; kingdom Metazoa; phylum Chordata; class Actinopteri; order Gadiformes; family Gadidae; genus Gadus; species Gadus chalcogrammus. Next base: position 2,769,782 of record NC_079422.1, on the reverse strand, counting down.
CAAAACACGTTTTGCGTGAGCAAAACACGTTTTACGTGTGTGAGGGGTTTTGGCATGAATCTAACTCCATACTTAGGCGGGCGGAGCCAGGCTACACCAACTTGTCCTTGTTAATTACAAAACATGTATGGGTTAAGTTTATGGGCATCCGTTGTCCTGTTTTGTGTTTTGATTGAGAGAAACAATCGTTTTTTTGACAACTGACAGAGCAACCCTTTCTCATCAAAATTACGTTCCCAGAGAACTATTCGGCATTCTCAATTACGTTTGTCTAAAAAACGTATTTTGTCCGTGATTACGTTTTATTGAACATATTGTAATGACCTCGCCGGTGACATAACGATGTCGAGTCATTAGTAATTGAAGGAACTTTTAATGAACCAAAACCAGGTCACTGAAACCCGTAACTAACGGCAGAAATCCCACCCAAAACAAACCCCGGTTACCCCGGCAACCCCCAACACGGTCTCACTCACGTGCAGGCCCCCACCATGGACATAATAAAGGATGGACCACGGACTGGAAAATTATGGAAGCATATATGTAGCAAAATTCAAATGGCAATGCAATTTGCAATTTGCAATTCAATAAGTAATTACGTTATGCAATTGACAATGCATTATGCAATTTCATAATGTAATTTGTAAATACGTTATTCAAAGTGTATTTTAAAATGCAAAGTGACAATGCAATCCTCAATTAATTTGCAAAAGTTATAACAATAAAAATACAATAACATTTTGTCAAATTCTTTGAGTTCCTTTATTCAAATTGAAAAGCTATAGCGTCCTCGTGATTGCAATCCACTTCGCCACGCTCCGTGTGTTGCGATATTCAAATGACATTTCAATCCGCAAAACGGAATCCAAACGGAATCCAAAGAGGAAATCCAAAGAGGAATCCAAAAAGTCAATATGCAAAGTGGCAAACGTATCAGCCACCAGCGGGAACTACGTCACTTTCTATTGTGTCAGACTGTTTTATGTGTGGGGGGAGGGAGTTCCAGAGCCTGGGTGCTGAACAGCTGAATGACCGGGCACCCATTGTAATGAGTCGTGATGTGGGGATACATAGTAGTCCAGCAGAGGTTGAGCGGAGGGAGCGGGAGGGAGTGTATTCTTGGAAGAGGTCCCAGAGGTAACTGGGGGCTAGGTTGTGGAGAGCTTTGTAGGTGAGGAGTGGGTGGAGACGGTGGGTCTCCCGACCCTATGTTTTGCACCCAGTGCCTGTAGCACTTGGGAAATCTTTGTGTATACCACACTGGCGTCAAAACGTACCAGTGAGGATAAGTCGTCTATCCTATCTCCCAGAACACGCACTCTATCTACTGCATCTGTGTCTTCAACACGATTGTTCTCCACATCATCGGCCAAACTTCGGAGCGTATCAATAATCACCATTGGTGACCATGGACCTGACACATACGAACTAGAAGTGAACAAGGAAATTACGAGCAAGTGACGTAGTTCCCGCCCAGACGCTGATTGGCTGATACGTTTGCCACTTTGCATATTGACTTTTTGGATTCCTCTTTGGATTCCCTCTTTGGATTCCGTTTTGCGGATTGAAATGTCATTTGAATATCGCAACACACGGAGCGTGGCGAAGTGGATTGCAATCACGGGGAGGCTATAGCTTTTCAATTTGTATAAAGGAACTCAAAGAATTTGACAAAATGTTATTCTATTTGTATTGTTAGGCAAGGCAAGGCAAGGCAACTTTATTTATATAGCACTTTTCATACACAAGGCAGACTCAAAGTGCTTCACATATAAACATTGTTATACATTAAAAAAAGAAAAGAAAACATATGCAAAGAAATGAGTAAAATAGAAAGTTAAAAAGGCTTTTTAGTAAGTAAAATTGAAAGTGAGTTAAAAAGGCATTTTAGTAAAATAAGCTAAAGTATTTAAGATTTAGCAGAAAGCTAAAGCAAACATAAAAGTCTTCAATCTTGTTTTGAAGGTGCTCAGAGTTGGGGCAAGTCTTAAATCCTCAGGGAGTTTATTCCAGCTATTTGTTGCATAGTAACTAAATCCTGCTTTCCCATGTTTCGTGTTTACTCGGGAGATAATTAACAGATTGGTCTCAGAAGATCTTAGTGTTCTAGAAGGCTTATGTAGTGGAAGCATATCAGTTAAATATTTTGGGCCTAAACCATGTAGGGATTTATAGGTTAGCAACATGATTTTAAAATCAATTCTCTGACCTACAGGAAGCCAATGTAACGATTTAAGAATTGGTGTAATATGTTCAAATTTTTTGGTCTTTGTTAATACTCTAGCAGCAGCATTCTGAACAAGCTGAAGCTTCCTTAGAGTTTGTTTTGGGAGACCTGTAAGGAGACCATTGCAGTAATCAAGCTTACTAGTGATAAAGGCATGTACAAGTTTTTGTAAGTCTTCTGTGGACATGAGCCCTCTAAGTCTTGCTACATTTTTAAGGTGATAATATGCAGATTTTGTAACTGATTTGATGTGACTTTCGAAATGTAAATCAGAATCCATGATAACCCCTAGGTTTCTGGCTTTGATTGAGGTTTTCAGGGACAGAGAGTGAAGGTGTTGGGTTACTTTAAGCCTTTCCGTTTTAGCACCAAATACAATTATCTCTGTTTATCCTCATTTAGCTGAAGGAAATTTCGGCACATCCAGTCTTTCACTTGCTCAATGCACTGGCACAGCAGATCTATGGGCCGATAGTCATTTGGTGATAGCGATACATAGATTTGCGTGTCATCAGCATAGCAATGATGGTCAATATTGTTATTATGCATGATTTGCCCTAGTGGGAGCATGTAGATGTTGAATAAAGAGGGTCCTAAGATCGAACCTTGTGGGACTCCACACATCACGTTGGTTGATTCTGATACAAAGTCGCCGATGGAAACAAAGTAGTTCCTATTTTGTAGGTAGGATCTGAACCAATTTAAGACTGTGCCTGAAAGCCCCACCCAGTTTTCTAACCTGTCCAAGAGTATTGTATGGTCTACAGTGTCGAATGCAGCACTGAGGTCTAGTAGCATTAGTATTGAGGTTTTGCCAGAGTCTGTGTTAAGACGGATGTCGTTTACAACTTTAATGAGGGCGGTCTCAGTGCTGTGCAGGGGTTGAAATCCTGATTGGAAGGTGTCATAACAACCAGTTGATGCCAGGAAGTGATTAAGTTGCTGGAGGACAACTTTCTCAATGATTTTACTTATGAAGGGCAGATTTGATATTGGTCTGTAGTTGTTAATAATAGAGGTATCTAGGCTCCGCTTTTTTAAAAGGGGTTTAATAACTGCAGTTTTCAGGGCTTTTGGGAAGTTGCCTGACTGGAGAGAGTTGTTAACTATCTGCAATATGTCTATTGCTAGGCAGTCAAAAACATTCTTAAAGAGGTTGGTAGGTAAAGAATCAAGGCAACAGGTGGATGGCTTTAGTTGTGCAACAGTTTCCACAAGAGTTTTAGAGTCAATAACATTAAAGCATGCCATCCCTGCCACGTTACTTTTGCTTGAACAGGGTGGTAGTCCAACATTTTTGTTTGAAGTGGAGATATTGATGGCGCGTCTGATGCCTTCAATTTTATCAGTATAAAAAGCTGCAAACTCATTGCATTTCTGCGTGGAATGGAGATCAGGTGGAATTTGTGTTGGGGGGTTGGTCAGTCTGTCAACAGTTGCAAATAGGGTTTTTGCATTATTATTATTGGATTTAATGATATTGGAGAAAAATGTTTCTCTAGCACTTTTTAAGTCAGAATTGTAGGCACGGAGGCTCTCTTTGTAGATATCATGGTGAATTTGAAGTTTTGTTTTACGCCAGATGCGTTCAACCTTCCTGCATTCTTTTTTCTGTGCTGTTACAGAGGCAGCTTTTCTCCAGGGTGCCTTTTGCTTTCCAGAAATCGTTTTAACCTTATAAGGTGCAATGACATCCATGATTTTCAAAATTTTCTACAAGATCATCAGCAGAACATGGGTTGAGAGGCGGTAGTAAGGAGATGGCCTTTCTAAAAAGTACATACGATTCTTCATTGATATACCGTTTTTTGACAGTATTTGATTTTGTCTGTATGTCGGGAATAAACGATATATTAAAGAAAACACAAAAGTGGTCAGACAAGGAAGGATCAGTCACAGAGAGATCAAAAACATTGAGGCCCTTTGTGATAACCAGGTCTAGAGTGTGGCCCTTACAATGAGTAGTCTCTTTCACATGTTGGGACAGTTCAAATGTGTCCAAAATGGTAAAAAGTTTTTTTGCACACTTGTCATTCAAATCATCAGTATGAAAATTGAAGTCACCAGTTATAACTAGACAGTCAAAGTCTGTGGAGATGCTAGACAATAATTTTTGCAAATTTAATTGAGGATTGCATTGTCACTTTGCATTTTAAAATACACTTTGAATAACGTATTTACAAATTACATTATAAAATTGCATAATGCATTGTCAAATGCATAATGGAATTCCAAATTGCATTGACATTTGAATTTTGCTACATATATGCTTCCATAGAAAATGGCCGCCCATTCATTCCTATGCAAACTGCTCAGTGGCGCATGGTAACATACAGGAGCGATTTGCGGCCAGGACACGTGACCTAGTCCGTGACGTACCGGATGCAGAGATCTTCTTCTTCTTCTAGTTTAGTGGCGGATCATAGTTTTTCCCCATATACCGCGACCTACTGGACTACTACACAGGAGTTTGTGACAAGGACGTTGACAAGGACAAGGAGGTTGGCAAATCATACTTTAAATCATACAAATAAATTCAAAGAAAAAACCAAACTAACGAAACAAAATAAACAAAATAAAACAAACTAACAAAAGAAATGAATAAATAAAAAAAAAATATATATATACTTAAGGTTAAATTCTTCTAATTAGGTTAGTATCTTTTATCTAATTTATCAGCAATTTCATTGCCATATATACCATGGTGGGCTGGAATCCAACAGAACTGAATAACTAAACCAAGGCTTATAATATTTAAAAGAAGATGCTTTACCTCTATCACCAAATCTTCACGTATTGAATTATTTGTTATAAAACTTAGTATCTACAACCCATCTAAGAGCGGTTATTATTGATAGCTGATAACCAAGGTACAGACTGTAATACTATAATCAAGAGGACATACAGGCAGTTCAAATAAAAAAGATATAGAACTTTATTGATCTGGAAAACTTCATAGGTATGTAAGATTGCTCCATATAATACCATAGTAACATAGTAAACGTATGTAGGCCTAAAAAAATCAGTTCAATGTTATTGCTTAAGAAACAGATTCCTTCCAACTAACTATTTTACGAAGAATGCAATCAATAATTTATATAAAAGTAAATGTTTACATATCGACCAGCAACGAAGTTGGAGTAGCCTACCCAAATATTGAATTGTAATACACCAACATTGTCAACTGTCATACATAGCTAACCATAACCCTGTCATACATAGCTAAACAAGCAAATGAAAATGAAATACCTACCAACGCAACTGAAATGTTAATATTAGACAATTAACAATATTATGAAAATTACGTAGGTCTCCCATAATCATTCAGGTAATCAATACGTCCGTGCCTGTTACAGCTATTTCAATGATGTGTGTTATATATCCGTGTTCAACGCCATTCATGTTAAGTAAAAGGACAAATCTCAGACTTTGGAAGTTAATGGAGTTAATGGAAGTTAATTCGGAATTTAATTTAATTCGGAAGTTAATGGAGCCGTGCACTTCAAAATAGGTCCATAGCAAGGAGCCGTTTGTTTCAGTACGGCTCCTTTCAGCTGCCCACCCAACATCAACTGCTAATAAAACGCTTGAGGAGGCGTTTTGAAAAGAAAAAACTTACATTTTTTTAGAACAGGGTAGAAAGATAATTATGAGCCTTTGATTGATATCCAGACATTTTTTGCGGAGACACAATCCTGTTCCCCACTTGTATTGGAGTGGACGGCGATATCTACTTCTGGGCCACATGAAATGACGGACCCCCGTCCACTCCCAGCTAAAACAGCTGCAATACCAGGCTTGGCCTCTGAGCACGGGTGGATTGCGGAAGTATATGCCTGTCCTGGGGGCCTGGCCCCCACCCTCGTGTTCTTCCAAGGCCCTCCCCCAGCTGACCTAATGATTCGCCCACACACTGATTGACAAGAAGAACATTACAATACATGCACACAGAACAACTGGTATGGAAGCATATATGTAGCAAAATTCAAATGGCAATGCAATTTGCAATTTGCAATTCAATAGGTCATTACATTATGCAATTGACAATTCATTATGCAATTTTAGAAAGTAATTTGTAAATACGTTATTCTAAGTGTATTTTAATAGGCCTATGCAAAGTGACAATGCAATCCTCAATTAAATTTGCAAAAGTTATAACAATAAAAATAGAATAACATTTTGTCAAATTCTTTGAGTTCCTTTATTCAAATTGAAAAGCTATAGCGTCCCCGTGATTGCAATCCACTTCGCCACGCTCCGTGTGTTGCGATATTCAAATGTCATTTCAATCCGCAAAACGAACGCTTTGCAAAAGATTTGGCAAAACGGAATCCAAAACGTTTTCCAAAACGGAATCCAAAACGTTTTTCAAAAAGTCAATATGCAAAGTGACAAACGTATCAGCCAATCAGCGTATGGGCGGGAATTACGTCACTTCCTATTGCCTCCAAGGGTATCTCCACGGTGGGTCTCTGTTTACCACACTGGCGTCAAAACATACCAGTGAGGATAAGTCGTCTATCCTATCTCCCAGAACACGCCCTCTATCAACTGCATCTGTGTCTTCAACACGATTGTTCTCCGCATCATCGGCCAAACTTCGGAGCGTATCAATAATCTCCTCCATTGGTGACCATAGGGGATTATCACGCTTCCTGGTTCCGGTGGCGGGATTTGTCTTCGTTGTGCATGAACACTTCCGGCGCAGTTCAACAATGGCTGAAACAAAAGCTAGATGTCACTGCTCTGTTCCACTTTGTATATCAAACAAACAACGCCAACCATACTTAAATTTTCATAGATTCCCGACTGATACTAGTCTCAGGAAGAAGTGGATCCAAGCGGTTCGCCGGGATGAAGGGCCAAACTTTAAAATAAAACTAGGAAGCACGTTTGTTTGTAGCCGGCACTTCAGTGATTCAGACTACACCAACGCTACAGCGATAAGGATAGCAACCAACCGGGTCTGTAGCAACCAAAAAATCGGGTCTGTACCCTCCCGTTTCCAGTGGAAAAACTGGGGACTGCCAAGAAGGGAGTCCGTATATAAAAGAGCATCATCTCGCTTAGGCAATGACGTTCACCCAGCCCTTCCGCTGGAGCAACCGCTGCCGTGTGAAGAAGAGCCGGTGGAGGAGATTGCAGCTTCGCTGGTGCTGACAGACCATGATTACGGTTCTGCTCCTAAACCAGGTTTGTTAGTGTTCTGAAATATTGGCCTACTAGTACCCCATACTGTTCTTACACCACCTACCTGACCAATGGTTTAATCACAGAATGGGCTCTTGGTAGGTTATACCGAGGAGCAGTGGCGGCTGGTGGTTTTTAAAGTGAGGGAGGAAGGACTGCGCGCTTGGTTGCCATTGGCCTGCTTGCACTGTTGGTGTATGGTGGCATAAGAATGTGAGACTCAAGTTGTTTCAAGGTGTTTTGGTGAACTACAAAATAGCAGGGAGGGAGTTATGTGAATACAATTTATACAAAGCCACCAGTGGCATCACTGTAATTTGAGAAGGAAAGGATGCAAAGCATATTAGTCAAATCAGGCCTACTATTGATTTGTAAAAGTAAATAAAACTAGAACTGCAAGCAGTTATGCAGGGGTCCAAGAAGTGTGCATTTCGCCGGCACAACGCGACAAGAAATGTGCATTTCGCCGGCACAACGCGAAGCATGTGTTCAAAACGCTACCCTGAACCTGTGGATGCAAAGGATTTGACTGTGGTAGGAGTAGCGAGAAGTCAGTGTAGCGTTTTCGCGGCGAAATTTTGTAGAAGATATACAATTTCCTCGTTTATTGCGCCCCCTAATGGCGAAATTTTCCGATTTTTTTATCGAACGACATTAAGGTTAGCACCAACATGTGTGTAGAATTAGGACTCGATCCGATGTCTACTTTTGTATTTTTTTGTATTTTTGATTTTCCACGTCTAATTTAGCTAATATACCAATATTCCAAACGCTACCGTTTCGTCGTCGAAGGTCGGATCAAAAAAGTGTTCGAATTTAATTTTTTGTGTGCGTCTGACGATGTCGTGTGCAAAGTTTGGTGTTGATCGGGCAAGAAATGTGGGAGGAGTAGCGAAAAAACTGTTTTGCGGTTTTCGCGATTTAGCGAAAAATATTCATAGACGCAAATGGGCGTGGCCTAGGCCAAAAGATGCAGCAGTCTCCAGTGCATCTGTGTGTACACTTTTTTGGACTGTGGGAGGTTCGGTGTGGGAGTTATAGCCCCAAACGCGTATTCCTTGGTATAGCGCCACCTAGGGACCGGCGTGTCTGGATTTTGTTATCTGATTAGCGGTGCCGATTCTGGATCTAGTCATGTAATTGGCGCGTGTGCACCATTTACGGTTTGGGCTGTGGTTCCACTTTCGGGGGGAGGTAGTATAACTAGAACTGCAAGCAGTTATGCAGGGGTCCAAGAAATGTGCATTTCGCCGGCACAACACGAAGCATGTGTTCAAAACAAATGGGCACGGCGTATGCCAAAAGATGCAGCTGACTCCAGTGAATCTGTGGATACAAAGGTTTTGACTGTGGGAGGTTCGGTGTGGGAGTTATAGCCCCAAACGCGTATTCCTTGGTATAGCGCCACCTAGTGACCGACGTGTCTGGATTTTGTCGTCTGCGTAGTCCGAAGAGACCTGGATCTAGTCATGCAATTGGCGTGTCGGCACCATTTACGGTTTGGGCTGTGGGCCCACTTTTAGGGAGGTAAGAATAACAAGAAGTGTGCATTTCGCCGGCACAACGCGACAAGAAATGTGCATTTCGCCGGCACAACGCGGAGCATGTGTTCAAAACGCTACCCTGAACCTGTGGATACAAAGGATTTGACTGTGGTAGGAGTAGCGAGAAGTCAGTGTAGCGTTTTCGCGGCGAAATTTTGTAGAAGATATACAATTTCCTCGTTTATTGCGCCCCCTAATGGCGAAATTTTCCAATTTTTTTATCGAACGTCATTAAGGATAGCACCAACATGTGTGTAGAATTTGGACTCGATCCGATGTCTAATTTTGGATTTTTTTGGATTTTTCATTTTCCACGTCTAATTTAGCTAATATACCAATATTCCAAGAGCTACCGTTTCGTTGTCGAAGGTCGGATCAAAAAAGTGTTCGAATTTTATTTTTTGTGTGCGTCTGACGATGTCGTGTGCAAAGTTTGGTGTTGATCGGGCGAGAAATGTGGGAGGAGTAGCGAAAAAACTGTTTTGCGGTTTTCGCGATTTAGCGTAAAATATTCATAGACGCAAATGGGCGTGGCCTAGGCCAAAAGATGCAGCAGACTCCAGTGCATCTGTGTGTACAAGTTTTTGGACTCTGGGAGGTTCGGTGTGGGAGTTATAGCCCCAAACGCGTATTCCTTGGTATAGCGCCACCTAGTGGCCGGCATGTCTGGATTTGGTCGTCTGCCGTCACCTCACGTACCTGGATCTAGTCATGCAATTGGCGTGTGTGCACCATTTACGGTTTGGGCTGTGGTATCACTTCTAGCTGGGAATAATAAAAATCCTTACAAAAACAATAGGGATCCAACCTGTTGGCTTGGACCCCTAACTAGAACTGCAAGCAGTTATGCAGGGGTCCAAGAAGTGTGCATTTCGCCGGCACAACGCGAAGCATGTGTTCGAAATTGAGGAACGGCGTATGCCAAAAGATGCAGCTGACTCCAGTGAATCTGTGGATATGACGTTTTTGACTGTGGGAGCTTCGGTGTGGGAGTTATAGCCTAAAACGCGTTTTCAGAACATTCCATTGGCCAGTTAGGAGATATATTATTTCGTCGTTTATTTGCGCCCCCTTGTGGCGAAATTTTCCAAAGACAATTTTCCTTTGCCAAATAACTCCCGCCCACATTAATAATTCTTGGCCATATTTTCTATATAGACTCGGGTTTGCCCCTTGATGGTTCCCTTATAGTTTGAAGAACATTCCTTTGGCCAATTAGAAAGGACCCCTAAAAATCTGGGCCTATCATTGGGCCTAGATCTCGACGGGTGTCAAGATCACGTTGGTGCTCACCAACGTGATCTTGACACTTGTCGTGGCGTTTGGTTGCCCTATCAAGATTTTCCACATCAGTGAAACCATGAACAGCCCACGTTGGAGATTTGCTATTATTCATAAGCAAACAGGGCCAGCAATAAAGTCGATTGCTTGTAATGCTACCAGTAAGCCATGCGTACCTAGCAAACCATGTAGCACTCACAACACTGACGTTGCCATTACTTCTGTCACCTTGATTTTGGGAAGTGGTCTACCTCTTTCTTTGGTCGCTAACTTAGCACTGTAATGGAATGCTTTTTTTAATAGGACGTTAAGAATGTCCTCCGTTTCCAATGTTTCCATTGTGCATTTAGGATCTCGCTATCGCAGATTTCACTTGCTCTGCATCTCTGACTGAGCACCGCGGCAATGCAGACCGGGTTTGTTATCGACAGCGTTGCCAGATTGGGCAGATTTCCCGCCGAATGATAATTCTTCCAGCCTAACATGGTTAAAAGTAGCCCAATTGGGTGGGAAATCTGACCAATCTGGCAACACTGCTCAACATCCAGGGATCCTGCTTATTGGTTCATAGCGCAGACGGATAGATTTTTGCGCGAATCAGACCCCTTAAGGTCCCACCCACTCAGAGGAGGACTTTCCTCCTCTCTCCCATTGAAACCCATGTTATCCACCGGCCGCCAGTACTTTCGGGGAAATGAATGGGAGTCAACGGAGAATGACGGAGGTGAAGTAATTGTCAATAGGCGATAGGGGGTGCTAATGTCCCTTTACCCAGGGAAACGAAAATTATATATTCAAAGGCAATAAAGTAGTCATATTTAAGGGCATTAATTCATTACAATAGTCTGGGCATCTACATTTTTTATTCTCAACAATGTTAGGGAGGACCTTCCTCCCTCTCCTCAATGGAGAAGCCTCCACTGCCGAGGAGGCAGGTCAACTTTTCAGAACTCTGCACAAAATGTTTAGTCTTATTGATGTCCCAGCATTTGACCAATACCACAATGTGAAAAGCTTCATTACAAGTGCAAATGTTGCATTTTATATCTTACTTAATTGTAAAGGTGAATATTGAGCTATAAAAAGTAAATTTTAAAAGCAATATTGAGCTATAAAAAGCAATTTCTTTAGAGGTCCAAACTACTTCCAATATGCAAGTCACAGTCAAAATCTGGGTCAGATGTGTTAATTTTTTTTCTCATCTCATACAGGTGCGCTGGATGCTGCTGCTGCACGCATACAGCAATTAGAGAAAACAGTAGAGGAGCTGACAAGAGAGCTGTCACCAGTGGAGGCTTCTCCATTGTGGAGAGGGAGGAATATCCTCCCTAACATTGTTGAGAATAAAAAATGTAGATTGCCCAGACTATTGTAATGAATTAATGCCCTTAAATATGACTACTTTATTGCCTTTGAATATATAATGTTCGTTTCCCTGGGTAAAGGGACATTAGCACCCCCTATTGCCTATTGACAATTACTTCAGGGAGGAACGTCCTCCGTTCGCCTCCGTTGACTCCCATTCATTTCCCCGAAAGTACTGGCGGCCGGTGGATAACATGGGTTTCAATGGGAGAGAGGAGGAAAATCCTCCTCTGAGTGGGTGGGACCTTAAGGGGTCTGATTCGCGCAAAAATCTATCCGTCTGCGCTATGAACCAATAAGCAGGATCCCTGGACGTTGAGCAGTGTTGCCAGATTGGTCAGATTTCCCACCCAATTGGGCTACTTTTAACCATGTTAGGCTGGGACAATTATCTTTGGGCGGGAAATCTGCCCAATCTGGCAACGCTATCGATAACAAACCCGGTCTGCATTGCCGCGGTGCTCAGTCGAGACGCAGAGCAAGTGAAATCTGCGATAGCGAGATCCTAAATGCACAATGGAAACATTGGAAACGGAGGACATTGTTAACGTCTTATTACAAAAATCATTCCATTCATTCAGTTACAGTGCTAAGTTAGCGACCAAAGAAAGAGGTAGACCACTTCCCAAAATCAAGGTCACCAGAAGTAATGGCAACGTCAGTGTTGTGAGTGCTACATGGTTTGCTAGGTACGCATGGCTTACTGGTAGCATTACAAGCAATCGACTTGTTTGCTTATGAATAATAGCAAATCTCCAACGTGGGCTGTTCATGGTTTCACTGATGTTGTCTTCGCAACGCAAACAGCAAGGAGGATTGACCTGATCTATAAATGAAGTCCCTCAATCTGAATAGTTAGGCTTACAGCCCATGTAAATAGTTTTGAAATAATGTTCTTGTTGTTCTTTTACTAGTTTGTTACTCTGACCGCTCTGTTTGATATTGTGGAAAGGGTGTTAGTGAATGATTCAGAGCATGATGCATTTTAAATGGCATCACTTTAGTTCATGAGTCTTTTCTTAAAACAATTGTAACTGAAAATAAACATAGCTAAATAACTTCAGTCAGTGAGGGCAAAAATAGGCCCAATGATAGGCCCAGATTTTTTTATTTACTTTTACAAATCAATAGTAGGCCTGATTTGACTAATATGCTTTGCATCCTTTCCTTCTCAAATTACGGTGTTGCCACTGGTGGCTTTGTATACATTTTATTCACATAACTCCCTCCCTGCTATTTTGTAGTTCACCAAAACACCCTGAAACAACTTGAGTCTCACATTCTTATGCCACCATACACCAACATTGCAAGCAGGCCAATGGCAACCAAGCGCGCAGTCCTTCCTCCCTCACTTTAAAAACGACCAGCTGCCACTGGCTGTCACAGCTGAAAGTGGGTCATGTGCCCTTTCACACATTTTGTGTCTCAGACAAGGACATTTTATTTTACACAAGATTCACATCACGAGAGGTTTTTTGTCACTTCTGGGAGGCTATTCGACCATCTGCCTCCATGTTAGTTTATTGTTCGAAAGCTCAGAAGAACCAACAAAGCTTTTAACCTATTTCTCCCAGTCCAACGCGTAGACTGCAACTGTATGATGATTTTTTTCTCTTCTGCTGCCGGGTTGCTTCAGGCCTGCAAGAGAAGGTACTGGCTGACATGTTTCAGGTCAGTGTGTCCACTGTCTCCCGTGTAGTTATAACATGGGCCAACTACCTTTACCTGCTCCTTGGCTCCCTCCCCATCTGGATGAGCAAACAGCAAGTAAAGAACACCATGCCGCGCAAATTTGTGCAGTACAGTCCCGATGTTCGGGTAATCATCGACTGCACCGAGGTGCAATGTCAGAATCCGTCATCCCTCACTCTCCAGTCTGAGGTTTTCTCCTCTTACAAAAACACGACAACCTTTAAAGCCTTGATTGGGATTGCCCCGTGTAGTGCTGTGACTTTTGTGTCGAGTCTCTTCACCGGCTCCATCTCTGACCGAGAGCTGACCGAACGTTGTGGACTGCTGGATTTGCTGGAGCCAGGAGATGGCTGCATGGCAGACAAGGGTTTCACCATTGAGAAGCTGCTAGCTGACCGTGGGGCAAAGCTGATTATACCACCCTTCAAGATGACAGGTAGGCATGAAAGGAATGAACATTTCAATTTAAAACTGACCCAAATGTGAAATAATACTAATTAACTTATCTCTAACCACAGCGCAGTTCACCGAAGAGGATGCTCTAAAAACGCAAGCAATCGCCCGACTTCGAATCCTTGTGGAAAGAGCAATACGCCGAGTCAAGGAGTACCGCATCTGGGATCGCACTGTCCCTCTCACCTTGTCTGGGACAGTCAACCAGCTGTGGACGGTCTGCTGCGTGATGACCAACTTCCAGGGACCCCTTGATTTAAAAGGCTACATCCCTGTAGAATAGTGTTTACTCAAACATATCTGTAAATATTAAAACGAGAGACACTGAACATTTGGAGTGGTCCCTTCATTTTTTCCGGAGCTGTAATTCTGTATGCTGAAAACATTGTATATATTTTGAATGACATGTATATAATTGAATGAGAAGTCTTGCATCTATAATCAATTTTAAAGTCCAGTCAGTCTATCCAGAAAGTATTCAAAATGTTAATATGTAATGTAGTAAATTATGTACTCAGAGAAAGGGAATGAATTAAATCATTTTATTCTTTCAGTTAATTTCACTTTCTGCTGAAAATACACATTCATATATGTACCAAAGAAGTACAAGTCTACCTTATTTTTCATTTCTTTGATAATTTCATCATCCCTCCAGACTCTTTCGACTGTGAAGTCTCCCTCAGTGTCTGTTATAAAATCGCACCAACTCAATCCAGTTATTGTCAATTGACCTTGAACCTGCCAGTGGTATTTATGATTCTTTTTCAGTTTTGCCTGACCATTCACGATTTTAACATGTCCTGCCTCAGAAATGTTAGAGATGTCTGGGCATTTAACTTCAGCCAGCCCAAAACACGGAACGCGGCACTTGGGTCATATACTCTCGCATCGGGGCTAGCCCCGAGGTGAGGAGCATCGGGATGGATGACAAATCCACAGCGCAAGACATTTACATTGCAATGTTTTGAATATTGTTCCAGCACCTGCGGCTCGCGATCAAGGCCCCTTTTCATTGCGGGTGTTTGGCGTACACCCTTAAGTATCCGCCCTGCCAGGGTCTGACCAGAAGACGGTCCTTTCACATGGCTAACCTCATAGAACCTACTAGCTGTCACTCTAGGCTTGCGTAAAGCTTGCCATAATGGGCACTCTGCTCACGTGTCTGCTCCTCTCTCTCAGCTGCCATCTCATGTGTCACAGTTAAGCTGTCCAAATGGAGAAACTGTTGGGAGTTTGAGGCAAATTTAGGAAAAGTAGTGGGACACGTTGACCCCTCTAAAGGCAGTTTAGGGAATGTTGGTGCATCTGGATGTTGAACATCATTTCTGAGTTTGACCACAGGAGGACACTGGTAGGACAGGGGTGAACCCCGCGGCACAGGTCCGAAGCTGGAGTCGACCATGGAGACTTCAGACAAGCCATGTAGCACTGAGGATATCAGTGGTTGCGGCATGATTTTTTTCAGTCTTTCCCCAAGAGACAAGACTTGCGGGTCAGGGAGGGATCCTGAAACATAAAATGAAAAACTGTTAGTGTGAAATTATCCACACATCTCTTGTTTTGGTTTTCAATTCTGATGTCAAGAGTCTTTCTGGAGAATAGCTCACTGCAGTGTTATATTTGGTACATAATCTATGAGTATTAAAGTGGCAAGATACAATTATGTATTATACAGCAGCCAACAGTATGATATTAGTTACAGTAGTAACATCACCTGTGTATGCTTGATAGAGTGTTGATTTGCATACACTCCTGGGGGATGGCTTTGGTCTCCTAACCACCAAGTCTGGAACCGGCTCTGCATGGATCCCCTGGGAATGATATCAACAATTAGCCATGATTGTAATAGTATCTTGCTTGTAGTAGTATAAAGCCACGTGGAGCGGCGCCGCTTCCAATTCACTCCCATGTTAACCAATGTAGCCAGACGTACAGCTGCGGCTGCGTCGTACCCCGCCCCGCGTGCCACGCTTCACTCTGCGAAAGGTGTGTAACGTTTGTAACACACTGCTCGCAGAGCGTAGCGTGGCACGCGGGGCGGGGTACGACGCGGCTGAAAATAGCCTGGAAATCTATTCAATGCGGTGCAGCTCCGCACAGCTACAATGTTACCTTAGTCCTTGGTCGATGCCATGTTTGCAGAGAGCTTGTGCAGGCCATAGGAGGTGGTACAGCTCTCACCTGCAGAACAAGAGATAGAAGAGCAAACCGGGATTGAGGATGTGCTTGTTAATAATCGAAGGCAGACCTCTAGAACCAGTGTCACTCCAATCAACCTGCCCATGTGAACATCATCCCAGACCTCAGCCCTCACCTGCAACATGCTGTAATGGGCACTCTGGAACAACAAGGCCACTAGATGGTTGCAAAGAACCTTGCCTGCTGTACAGCTGCATGTGGTTTCTTGAAGATTGGCGCCGTCAGCTTGGAAAACAATCTACAAATATTTAAGTTGATAAAGTTAAACTAAAATAAACTGATTGTTGCAAATTATATAGAAATGTAAGGAAGAGCATTGCAATGAACCAAAAATTCTAGGAAATCTGCAACCGCAGTAGAGTAGTTAAACCCTTACACCATTAACATGTTGGACAAACAGGATATTAAAGAATTTAAATGCAAAGTTACATTATCATGATATTGATATTTGCATACTGTACATATGTCACAAAGGTATAGCAATTTTTTTGCACATGGCTGTTGACTGACTTGATGTAAACCGGTAAGAGTGTAAGGGGTTAAACTTCTTGCCATTATTCCTTAGCTTCCTAAAATAACCTTCAAATAGTGGGACTGTTCTCGCTTCTTCATCGACCTGTAACACCTAGACCTGACAGCCACCTCCCTATCAATGATGTTGGACACTGGTAGAAAAAAACATAATTAATGCATGTACTGTGGATTGTTCATTCTAGCAAAGGGACACTTGTATGTTGCCGTTAGGTAGTTGACACTGACAAACGCTAACATCAGAAAAATAAAATGAAATGTCTGAGCTGACGCCAAACTGACGTTAACATGCCAACCTACCTAGCGTTAGCTAGACACTCACCTTCGTAGTCGTAGATATATTTCTCGAAAAATAAACTGTATCCTTGTCCAGTTTGGAGCGGGCTGTAATGGAATGTTGTTCTGTGAGTCTGTGAACGTCAGAAAACGTGATTTTGGGTGCATTTATCAGGGATGTAGTGAATGTGAACTGCCGGTCCTCCATCATCGGTTCGCCCGAGTGATGAGTTATTCACCGGATGTCACAGTGCACAACGAACACCAAAAGCGGAAGTAATACGTATCAGCGTGATAATCCCCCATTGACCTGACACATACAAACGTTTTTTTTTTAAATACATTTTATTGACAATTAGCAATACAACAACAGCCAGGGGGTACAGAAATGGCAGACATACAAAATACAGACACAAAAAATACAAAATGCAGCATTAAATTAAATATAAATATTATAAAGAGCACACACACTAAGTGTTTTAATAGCTGTCCCATTCCTATTGCCTGGTTTCATTCTCAAACACAACAAAAAGCGGTTTCTGATTCGAGTATTTACATTTATGAATATGCCATTAAGCAAATAAAATAATAAGGTTTATAATAAAATATTGGTTTGCTTGACTAGAGGTGTAATTGAAGAAACCAAACAACACATGTTCAATATAACAAACAATGTTCAATCAATACAAGACACACACGAATGTGTACAAGGAAATTACGAGCAAGTGACGTAGTTCCCGCCCAGACGCTGATTGGCTTAAACGTTTGCCACTTTGCATTTGGAAAACGTTTTGGATTCCGTTTTGGAAAACGTTTTGGATTCCGTTTTGCCAAATATTTTGCAAAGCGTTCATTTTGTGGATTGAAATGTCATTTGAATATCGCAACACACGGAGCGTGGCGAAGTGGATTGCAATCACGGGTGTGATGGAAAATCTACATGTTGTATTGTTTTGGTCTATGTATGAATTTAAGGTTTGTTGTTATTCTGTGTAATTTAATATAGGGCCTACGTTCTACTCCATGCGGGTCATTTAAAGTGTAAACCGTCAAGGGTTGAGTGATACATTTTTATTGCCTGCCTGTTCCTGTGTTTTCGTGTCTTGTAAATGACCCTCCATGCAATCCTTTGATGTATGGGCCTGCTCCTCTACCCCCTGGCTAGCGTCAACCAAGCCAGGGGTTTTAGATGACACGGCCGCTACCCCCTCCAATGGCATTCCCCACAGCTGCAGTTGTAAAGATAACCATCTGGTACACAAAGGCTTTTTGGGGGACACACCTCCTCCAGAGCCCAACTCCCAGTGGAATAAGAACTCATCGATTCAGACACTCGGTGGACTTCTCCCCAGCGTACCTTCAGAGAATGAAGTAACACGCAAAGAGAAGCTCCCATCTGGGGCCTCAGATTATTGTAATGTATGCCTGTTATGTTGTTTGTTGATGCATGTTGTGATGTATCTTTGTTCATACTTTTAATACAAATATATGCGACCAGCAATTGCCTACAAGTATTGTGTGCTTTTTTGCATCTAAAGATCTCATCTGTCTCAGACGCAATATCTAATAGAGAAATTGCCACGACAATTTGGGGGCTCGTCCGGGATATCTAACCTGAAGATTCCACGAAATATCGCTCCAAAACAGGTCCGAGTCGGTCCCAAAGCTCTACCCCGCCTCCAGGTGACTGTAACCAGACTAATGGGGTCGAGGAGAGAGTGCCTGTGGGGGATAAACTAAGGCTTCTTCAGTACGGTATCCAGAAGGAAACAAAAGAATTCGAGCAGGTGAGATCTCAATACTTCTGTAGCTTGAAAATACCTTTAAGCTACAAAAAAATCCGTTACTAAAACGGTATATACTGTTTTGAAAACGTATATTCGAACAAATCGGCCACGTTCGAACTTTGTTATAGGAACATACGGTAAAGCAACTCCGGTGAAGTTCCGTCAATATA